>NC_134533.1:196592836-196727836 GCF_050624435.1 Tenrec ecaudatus
TATGTATGGATGGTGATAAGAGTTGTATGAGTCCCTAATAAAATGTAAAAAAAGAAAAGAGGAGAAAAAAATGATTAGGGCAAAGACTGTACAGATGTGCTTTATACAATTGATGTGCGTATATGTATGAACTGTGATAAGAATTGTATGAGCCCCTAATAAATTGTTAAAATTAAAAAAAAGAAGATGCCCCCACCTCGTAGCATGAATCAAATTAATCTGCTCAGAACACGCTCCAAATTTATTTTAGAGAAACAGGCTCATAATTGAGTCTGATCAAAAGGGTGGCAGAAAGTCTTGAAATTGTCCATTTCTCTTTTTGAAGATGTCTTCCTCCATGGGAGAAATAAACGCCATTTGAGATTGGAGTGCTCTTTCAGCTTCTAGCATAAGCAACGTCTGAGGGGAGTATCAAGTCTCAGCTCCTATTTATAGGACCATACCCAGACGTCTTGAAGCATCAATGGGAAAGAACCTCCAGCCACTCTTGGTTAATCAATCATTTCTGATTTGCACCATCTCTCTGCAGAGTCACTGACCTAGGAAACTGTCCACTTCTTGTCCCCTCCACTGTCACCAGATGATCACCCCACACATTTGTTCTGATCATGGAGCATGCTTAAATAACGGTCCTTGTGATCATTTTTGTGCATCACTCACTGTCTCTGTACTTCTCTCCACTCAGGACCTCTTCTCATCCTCTGGTCTCTCTCTTTCCCTGCCCTTTTCATCAAGTCCTGGCTCTCTGAGCTCTCAAGACACGACCCATGGACTCTAGGAAGGTTTTTACTGCACGCGCTTGCCCATCTGTTTGGTATATAAGAGCATTCCACTACTGATGCTTGGATCCATATTTCTCTGTGAGCTTAAATTGTTAAAAATATGCTTATTGACCATTTTAATTTTCTTGTGAAACTGCCAGCTCACCTCTCCAGTATCACTTTTTAAAACTGTTTTGGTATTGCTTTTTGATGACCCTACTTAAAGAATAGTTTTCTTTTTAAATCTCTGGGCCTTGCCTCAACTAGAATTTAAATTTCAGTGTACCACCAATGTTCTAGAACTTTCTAACCATTTGAAAGCTCAAGAAAGTTCAACTTTCCTACATCTGATTTTCTCTGAAGAAAAGACATTTTCAAATGGTCAATGATGGTCTTTTCTTTTGCGATGTTGGCCAAAATGGGCACATTTATTTGGTACTTATAGTCCCCTAAACTCTTACCCATGAGGAGCACTGTTGGGTGAGTGTTGGACTGCTGGCTGTTAGGTCAGTTGGAGGTTCAAGCCTAAAAACCACTCAAAGGTGAAACTATCTGTCCCCACAAGGACTTAGAGCCCCAGAACCCCTTTTTAGGGTTGCTATTAGCCAGAATGGACTCAATGGCAGTGGGTTCCATTTGGGAAAGGTGCTACCCACCATTACTATTGAGTCTATTCCATAGACTCCTAACAACACACTATAGGATAGAGTCAAACTGCCCCCCAGAGTTTCCAAGGCTCTAACCCATTTGAAAACCATTTGATTGATATATAATTCACATGCACAATTTAATAGTTCGATCATAGGAAGCAGAGCCCTGCAACCATCGCCACAATCAATTTCAGAACATTTCCTTCTTTCTTGTACTTGGTGTTAGCTCCCCGTTTCCCTGTCCCCGAGCTCCCCTGCCAGGGCGCTAGGAAATTATTAATCCAGTCGCTGTCTCTATAGATTCACCGAACCTGGATTGCATATACAGGAAGCCTTACAAAGCACAAACAAGGAACAAAACAACAACAACAAACTAAGACAAAAACTTCAATCGCAAAGAAAGCAGGAAATATTAAAAACTGAACCAACTTTCAAATGGGTCAACAGGGAGATCACATGACAAGATGTTACATTTGACCTAAGGATTTCTGCCATCATCACCTTTGCAATGCTCTCTGTTTGACAGCAAAAACATGCTCATCCCTGGACTGTGGTCAGAGGGGATTCAGTGGAGGCTTAATCTGGGTAGGGCCCTGCAAGTGGGTTTTGAGCTTCTACTGTCATCCATAGGGGCTATAAATCTTCATCAAAGCCCACCGCCATATCGTTCTCCCACGGAAGGGCAGGTGGATTTTAACCCCTTACCATTAGAGGGCAGCTGAGGCTTTAACCACTAGGACTCTTCCTAAAGCATTAGAGCTGCAGTATTCCTGGGAGAGGTCCACTGCTTACTGCACATCATTGTTGCTTTGCTACTGAGTCTTCGCAACCAAATATTTCTTTAATAATAAAACTTTTTATCCCAACATTTCATTTTCAGCTGTTTACCTATTTCTTATATCCTATAGTAAATCTTCTAGGACAGAAAAATCAAAGTCTATATTTTCTGTCCTCGTTACCTCTCATTGCTTCTTCAGAGCCTCTGCCCTGACTATTCCCTGTGCCTAAAAAACTCCTTCCCATTCACATTGAAGTTTTGATTAAATGATCCTTTCTTTGTCATTTAAAATGTCACCCGAGAACTTCCCATCCTTATGACACGACTTTATTCTTTTCTATGAAACGTATCACATCCTAGCATGCTAGATGATTCGCTTAGTTATTAGGTTCATGGTATGTCTCTCCCCGAGAGACACACATTTTAGAAAGAGAGGGGTTTCTATTTATGTCGCTCTTTTCTGTATCCACAGCACCTAGAATGGTGTCTACAGTCCTGTCAGCATAGCGTAAATATTGGGTTGAATGACTGAAGAGCATCATTACTCTTGTGAATAAAACTTGTTGTTTGTTAGGATACTGTTTAGTGTATACATGGGGGGAACCAACCAGGTCAAACCCAAATTAACACTCCAACATAGCCAATTTCATTTAAAAGCGAGAGAGTTGTAATGTAGTAAACACTCTGTAACCATAAGACTGGAATGGCTTTAACTCTTTCCAAGAACTCACTGAAAAGGGAGCATGTGGCCTTTCTGATCCTGTGATTTGCCAAGGGAGAGTGAGGAAAAGATGAGCACTTAAGTGGATCGTGAGATGCCTGTACCTGACAATGATCAGTTTCCTCTGTTGAAATAAGAGAGCCTGTTTTACATGGTGCCTTACATAGAGTAAATGTCCACTGAATGATTCCTGACTTGCTAACTGAGTAACTGGAAGCTGTATTCTGCCCACTTCAGTACGGATGGAAGCAAAAGAGTATTCAAGAAACAGATGACAAACAGTATTCTGAGAAGATTCCATACTCTTTGTCTGCTGCCTATTGAGGTGGACTTTGAATTGAATTTGTGATCAGAAAGACCTACTTGCTATCTGAACAATGAACCTTCTACTACACATATGATGGAGGTGGAAATAGATATGATCACTACCAGAAAATGGTGCATGATTACAAGGAAGTGAAAAATAATTCAGATGTAGGATTGTAGGCTTAAACATGGATGGAAAACATGAGTTAGAAAATCTTAATTCTAACTTTGACCGTAAATCTGCTACGGTTATTTTATGGTAGTTTTTTCACAACAGAACCCAGGGGGTGGCAGTGTTGAGATCTGTTTTACGTACATC
Source organism: Tenrec ecaudatus (assembly GCF_050624435.1). Lineage (NCBI taxonomy): Eukaryota > Metazoa > Chordata > Mammalia > Afrosoricida > Tenrecidae > Tenrec > Tenrec ecaudatus. The sequence goes on from NC_134533.1 coordinate 196,596,372, forward strand.
TCTGGGTTGTTATCAGGGTTAAAGGGAGAGAGTTTGTGCGTGTGTATGGAGGCTACAATGCTCAGTAATCGTGACTCGTCATGTGCTTTCAAACTAGTCCTTAAGACAGGTGCACGGTGGATTCTTTGCAATTAATAGAGAAACCGAGAGCCTCAGCATCTTCTTCTTTTTCCGATGCAGTTTGACAACACTGGGACGTTTCAGGTGATTCCAATTCCATCGGAGGAGGACGATGACCCCCTCCTACAGCTTCGGAAATGTACACTTTGCTACGGTGAGACTGAGGAGAAGAACGCTGCTGTGCTGAAAAGCTTAGTGCCTTTTGGCAAGCTAGCGAATCTGACTTTATCAGTGATCAACGTTTTTTATTGTAGGTTCTAGCATCAACATCCCAGTTTTCTAAGATCACATGCCAGAGTTTCAATTTCTCTGAAAGTAAATGAGTCAGAGTCAACCTAATGGCGGTGTTTGGAGTTCTGGGAGAAAATAAAAGTTGGCATAGAAAAGCCTCCCGATGGGCTATTTGGGGGAGGCCAATTTGGTGATCTGTATCAGAGCCTCAGCTACATTGAAGCTATGTTTTAAATGAGTTTCGATTGACTTGTAGGCTTTAGTGAGCCTGGGTGGCATAGTGATTCTGAATTGGGCTTCTGACTGCGAGTCCAGCAGTTCAAAACCCCAAGCGTTCGACAACGCTAAGGAGTTACAGTCTTGGAAATTCGCAGGGGCAGTTCCACTCTGTCCTATGCTGCCATCTGTCAGTATCAATTCAATGGCAGTGAATTTGGTTTGGGAGGACACATGTTTCCTCCATTGCCTTTCACAAACAGACTTTCCTAATTGTTTCCTTAGAGCCACAGAAATATCAGAACATTGAAAACGTTTCAGTAACTTAAATGATGTAACACGGAAGAGGTACTGATGAGATTATGAATTCTTGGTAATTCATTGTGGGATCACTTGAAGCAGCTCTCAAACAATAGTGTTTTGTTGTGCCAGTTCTTGAATAACAAGTCTCTCTGTGCATTTTCAGATAAATGTTTTCCAGAGTCTTGCACCAAAGACGTTTTTATACCTGACAATTCATATTTGGACGTAGCGTTCCTCTTAGACAATTCTCAAAAGATAGCAACTGATGAGTTTAAGGCCATGAAGACACTGGTGAGCTCCATGCTTGACAGCCTCAGCATTGCTTCCAACCCTGTAACGTCCACATCTGGCGATCGGGTCGCCTTGCTGACCTATGCTCCTTGGGATAGAAGACAAAAGAGTGTCGTGAAAACAGAGTTCGGGTTTACGCATTATGACAGCCCAGTCCTGATGAAGAGGCACATCCAGGATGCCCTACACCAGCTCCATGTAGAGACCCCCATTGGCCATGCGCTACAGTGGACTATAGCAAATCTCTTCCCACAAACACCCAACTTAAGGAAATATAAGGCCATCGTAGTGATCTCAGCTAGAGAAAATCTTGAGAAAAAGGAATTCTTAAAGAAGATGGCTCTGAGGGCCAAGTGTCAAGGTTATATCATATTTGTGATTTCTCTGGGCTCCACCCATAAGGATGAAATGGAGGAGTTAGCCAGTGACCCCGTTGAACACCATCTGATACAGCTTGGGAGGATTCATAAACCAGATCTGGGTTACGTTTTGAAGTTTATTGAGCCACTTATATACTCCATCAGACGTAAGTAGTTCAGTTGTTTCTCTTTGTTTTAATAAGAAATGAGTGGTTTGGAAAAATGTTAATAATCTAATTTATCTTAACATCTACAACTGATCCAAAATCATGAATAGGATGGTAAGATGAGGGTGGTACCTGGGACATATTCTAGGTATACTCTGCTTATATATCAGTCATAAGGTGGTGAGACTTTTGGGGGGGGTGTGGAGTCTCTTAGCCAAAATCTGAGCCCTGGGAAGAAAGCACAGAGTGACTGGGGGTCTCCTGACCCACATTTTTCCAGCCTGAAGAAGTTCCAGGAACTCTTTGAAGATGCTCTGGAACATTTCAATAAAAACTTGCATCTGCATGAGCAACCTTAGTGTGCTCTGGAGACCTATGTGATTGTGTAAAGATAGCACAATCCTTTACTCCTCATAAAGAATCTAATCATTCAAATCACCTAGGAATCATCTTAGAGTTCAGGTCTTGGTCAAAGATATCTGGAGTAGAACCTCAGATGATGCATTTCTAACATGATCCCCCAGTAATACCAGTGCTGCTGGTTCGTGGACCACACTTTCATAGCAAGGCTTTAGGCCAACGCAACCCAAGCCATCCTCCATGTGTTTATTACTGATCTGTGAACAGAGCAGGACAGAAAGGAAACTAGGTGTCGCTGTGATAGGTAAGTGCTGTTGAACACAGCAGTCTATGAAGACTGAGGACTAGAAACACGTTGTTCTTCACCACAAACAAAGAGAAACACTTCCAGAGTAATGGTTCTTAAGTAGGTACGGCTTTCCTCCCCCAGGAGAAATTTTACAATGTCTAGAGACGTGGTTTTTTTTTGTCCATCACAATTGGGGGATGCTACCAACATCAAACAGATGCTGCTAAAGAGTCTGCATTGTACATGTCAGCCCCACTACCACCTCTGTCCCACCAGTCTAAACATCAACCTTGCTGAGGTTAAAAAAACTATGCTGGAGAGAATCCCATCAATTGGAATGAAGTCTTTCTGAGAATCTTACAGGTTTAGAGATAGATTCTTCTAGATCCATTCCCACTATGCTAGAATCCCCCATGTCACCACAAGGACAATCCTATTGAGGGTTCGCCCTTCATTGCAGACTCATTTCCTTTTCTTGTGGTTCGTATGCAACTGGGGGATCCAATCATTGTCTTCTTGGCACTCATACTGTATCCCTTTAAGCCTAAGATGCCCTCAATGGTATGATGAACTATTATTTTGTGTACAAAGGAAGAAAAGAAATGCCTTTCATGAATTTTGCTGCACATTTTCCTATTTAAACCAAAAAACCAAACTCACAGCCATGGAGTCAATGGTGACTCACCGCGACCCCTCTGTGGGTTCCCAAGACTAACTATTTATGGGAATGGAAAGCCCAGTCTTTCTCCCAAGAAACTGCTGGTGGTTTCGAACTGGGGACAATGAGGATCGCAACCCAACGCATAACCGCTACACCATCAGAGCTCCCTATTTTCCCTTTTTTCTATTAGTAATTTTATTCCATAGCTATTGAAAGAGTTAGATTTAGCACAAATATGAAGTTTATGGAACATTCCATGATCATTTCATTTTCCACTCGTTAAACTTAATGAAGGCTCCTCATTTCTGTGAAGTAGATTGTCTATGGCATTGCTAAGATAACTTCTCACTTAGAAGTTAATACTTGTAAACTGCTTTTTAACTCGGAATCATCAGCATCCACTCTTTTTCTTTTTCCACTCACCATTGTACATTGTGTTATCCAGGTAACTGGTGATGAGGCATCTGAAAGACTATAAAATAACTCAAAATTGGAGCGTGCTAGTCTCTTCTGTGTCTTCACAACCACTGAGCACAAGCTTGCTTTTAACTCAACAGAAGAACAAAACCACAGCCTTCACACAACTCCCTCTACCCACATGCCCACCACTCGTGCTAATATGACAGGGTTTTTCCCAAACTGCTGACCCCAATTTGGCAAGTTTTGATGCTGACACTTTGGATGTTCCTGGCAATGGCAGCTACATCAGAGTCCCTGCCTTAGCAAAGCGAGTGTTAGGTGCAATTGATAACTAGTTACCTTCTTGTGTCAAAGAAATCAGTGGGGAGTGGGAAAACGCATCTTCAGTCAGAGCGTATAGTAATTGTAAGATTACAAACTTTCTCTGATGTACTTTCCTGGAAAGTATTGTCTGTGTTACTCAATGATCAAAGGCCTCTTTTATCTAAAAATAGTTTATTTTAAATTAAATGAGAGGGAAATGATACTTCTCAATTTCCCACAGTTTACAAAACAACATCGGGAAGGCACTAAAGTGGAAGATTACTCAGATGTGTAAGCTACAAGACTTTCTATGACTCTTCTCCTAAGAAATTGGTGTAAATCGGCACAGAAGCACAAAGTAGTATGATGTAACAAAGTATTAACTTTTCTCTGTTTAGCTCAATAACATAGGTCTGCATATAAAGCTTTCAAGAATCAGAGTGAAATTTTTCTTTTGGTCTGAGCTTGTGAAATTATGTGTCCCACGTCATCCTTAACCCTCCAGGGACAATTTGAGGAGTGGTTATGTGTTGGGCTCTGATCCGCAGAGGAAGCAGCTCGAAACATCAGGCACTTCTTGGGTGAAAAACCGGGGCTCTCCAGTCCCATAAAGAGTTACATCTCAGACACAGTTCTACCTTGTCCTATAGGATCTCTATCAATTGGCACCAATTTGATGGGAGTGAGATTATTTTTTCTATTTTGGGGGACTTTGGCTTCCTTTTGTCACCTTGACAATCTTTGACTACAAAAGCACTCCAAAACCCAGTTTTGAATGATAGTTATAGTTGCCCCCAATTACCACTTTCACCCCAGCTAAATCGTACTGAAATATTTTAGTGACATGTATTGCTTCGAAGGGGATACCTGTCAAGATACTCTTTACCTAGCACACATAATTTCCAGGTTAAACATCTAAGTATAAATTCGATCTCTCAATAGGAGGATTTAATCAGTATCCACCACCGATGCTTGAGGATGACTGTAGACTCCAAGAGTCAGAAGGAGATAATCTTCAAAATAGCCACTTAAGGTGAGCTGAGCAACTCTTACATTTACACGCGACTGCTAATTGATGGATGGGGAGGTAACTAGCTGGTGGCAGGTTGTTAGGTTGAAGAAGCTAATAAGGCCTCTATAGTAAATGCTTTGCACATTCCATTTTCTGTCATAGAGCTTTCGTATCAAGCATGCTTATCTAATTGATGGTTTTAATAACATCTTCTTAAGTTGTACTATAGTTTTGCATTTAAATGCATAGCTTTCTCAAAGTCCCATAAATCAAATGTATCTCAATATTTCATTTAAAAAAATAAGCAGTTTCCATTCAGTTAATTCTGACTCATGGTGAATCTGTATATGCCAAAGTTAAACTCTGCAGGGTTTAGAATGGCTCATTCTTTGAGACGTAGAGAGTCACGTCTTTCTTCCAAGGGGCCTCTGGATGGATTGGAACCATCAACTTTTGATTAGTAGTTAAGTGCTTACCTGGTTTTTCCACCTATGGACTCTTTGAGAATGCTACCCACTATGATTGAGTTGGTTCTGACTCATAGTGACATGATACAGGGTTTCCAAGGCTGTAAATCTTTATAGGAGCACACAGCCTCATCTTTCTCCCAAAGAATGGCTGGTGGGTTTGAACCACTGACCATATGGTTAGTGGTCCAGGGCTTACCCAACAGTGCCACTCCACTAAGATTCTCAAATAGAACTTATGATTGCTTCATCTCTCCTCAGCCTCCTTTGCCATTTCTCGGTATTCCAGTAAAGTTCTGTTCCACACTCCTTCTCTCTTTGATCCATCTATTTACTCATTTTAAGGCCCCAGGCACAACTTAATGAATGAGAAGATAAAACAGAACCTTTAAAACTTAGGCTAATTGATTGTATTGACCTATAAAACTATGACCCTAAATTTTAGAACCATAAAAACACCATGAAGTGTTTAATTGTACCTAAGTTGTACCAGAACATTCCTGGTGGCGTAGTGGTTGGCCTGCTAATTGCAAGATCAACAGTTCAAAACTTCCAGTTGCTCCATGGGAGAAAGATGAGGTTGTCTACTCCTGTACAGAGCTGCAGTCTCAGAAACCCGCAAGGGTTGTTCTACCTTGCCCTATAGGGGCTCTATGAATCAGAAGTTACTGGTTGTGATTTGAAGTACTATTGAATGGTGAAAACTTATTGAGGAGCAGAGGCCCACTGATGTAGTTGTAAAATTATACAAAACACCTTTACCCCCCCCCCACTTTTCTCCCCCTTTTTATGCCTGGTATACAGCTTAATGGTAACAGCTACATGTATCTGGTTATGTAACTATTCCCTTTAGCAGATATGCCAATTTTCCCATCACTAGACACAAAAACTCACCACTTTCCAGCGAGTTATTTCACCTTTCCCTCCCCCATCTTTGGCAAATAGTTATTCGTCTCAATAGAATTAGTTATTTTGATAAAATTTCAGACAATGTTTGTCTGTTTGTGATTGATATATGTAACTCAGCATGCTGTCTTTGAAGTCCACTCATGTTGGAGCATGTATCTGTATTTCATTTTCCTTTAAGGCTTGGTGGTATTCCATTTTAAGTGTCTACCATGTTTGTTTCCACCACTTGTCTGTCAGTTTGTCAAACTGTGGCAGCTTGTGTGTTGCTGTGATTATGGAAGCTAGGTCACGAATATTTCAAGTATCAGAAGAGTCACCCAAAGTAAACAAGTTTCAGGATGGCTTCCAGACTATGAAAAGGACTAGGCTGTGCACTCTGGAGGAATTCGACAGTGAAAACTTTATGTATAGCACTGGAGCATTGCCAGATACTGAAAGGTGCATGAATGCCATCGGAACCTTGTCAAAGACAGTGCCGGAAGATGCGAGGCCCTCAAAATATGACTGAGGAAGAGCGACCTTCTCAAAGGCGAGCCAACCATCACAGCATGTGTGGAGGAAACCTTCAAGATCTTCATCTGCTGATGGGGCACCACTAAGAAGAAACAGCTGCCAATATCAATGAATAATTGGAACTTGGAATATAGGAAGTGTGAATTTAGGAAAATTGAAAGCCATAAAAATTAAATGAAACATATAAAGATTGATGACCGAGGCATTCCTGAGCTGGATCGCACTGGTAGAGGCCATTTGAATCAGAAGATCACGTGGTTTACTATGCAAGAAAGGATAGGTTCAAAAGTAATGGCATCACTCTCACTGTTGAAAGGTCATTTCAAGAACTATATTGAAATACAGTGCTGCCTGTGAGAGGATAATATATATCTCCATAAAAAGAATTATAGTCATTCTATTATTTAAATTTATGCACCAATTAATTAAGCTCAACCAAAATATTCACAGCCATCAAGTCAAGTCTAGCTCATAGCTACCATAAAGATCAACATAGAATTGCCCCTGTATTTTCCCAGGACCACAACACTTTGTGGGAGTAGAAAGTTCCATCTTTCTCCCTTGATCCACTGGTAGCTTCAAACTGCTGACAGAGTGGTTAGAAGGTCAACATCCTACACCACCAAATGAAGACACAGAAGAATTTGATCAACATCTTTAGTATGAAATTGATCAGATATGCAATAAGATGCATTCACACTTATTGGCTATCGGAATGCAAGAGTTGGAAACCAAGAGAAAGGAACAATAGTTGGAAAATACAGCATTTGGTGATAGAAATCAAACTGGTGATCACATGGTAGAATTCACAAGACCAGTGATTGCTTGATCACAAATATTTTCTTTAACAACACAAATGATGACTATCCATGTGCTCGTCTCCAAAGGGAATACACAAATATCAAATTGACTACCTCTCTGGGAATGGGCGATGGAGAAGCTCAATATTTGCAGCTGAAACCAGGCAAGGGTGGGCTGTGAAAGAGACCATCAATGGCTCCTATGTAAGCTCGGGTTGAAAAAGAAGAAAATTGAAACAAGTCCACAAGAGCCATATATGGCCTGGAGTCTATCACACCTGAGTTTAAGAACAACTTTGGAACAAAGAACAGTATTGATGAGCTGGTCTTTATGTGTGTAGCACGCTTCTTCTTGGATAATCATCTCAACCTCACCTTTAGGAGGTTTCTGAGACTTAATTTTAGTGACAGGTCTAGCGGAAATAATGGGTGGTGAGAGTGTTTCCTGGGTGTTTCCTGGCTAATCTGCACAGGTGTTTCTAAGGGCTCAATATCCTCTTCTTCTGGATCATCAGCCCATATGTTCCCATCCCATGTTTCAGGGTCCCAACTTTTCCCAATTAATGCCCTTACTTTGGTTTCAAACATTACTCTAGATCTGCAAGTCAGCTGCCGTTGTAATTCAGCCACTCGTATAATGAGACTCTGGACCTGGTTCTCAGCAATGTCAGCTCTTTTACTAGAGGAGAGAAGGCTCTCCTTTGTAGCACAGATGGAAGTTTTCAAATTTGTTAGTCTGCACCTGAGGCGTGCTTTTGAGGCTCTGAGATCATCCCTCTCCTTAATCACACTTTCCATTGTACGATGAACTGCTGGATGACATCAAGAATACTGCTCGTGGATGTCACTTCACCCTCGTGTTGGTGTTCTTCATCCGGGTGATGTGTCTGTGTCTTCCTTTTACCTTCATCTCGTTTAATACTCAATAAATGATCTCTTTAAGAAAAAAATATATCGTTCATGAAAAAAGCAAAAGGTCATTAAAAAGAGAGGGAGGGGAAAAAAAGAAAAGATCAAAGTGCATGTCAGATGCGACTCTGAAGCTTACACTTAATGAAAAAATAGTTAAGGCAAGTAGAGGACAAGATGAAGTCAAAAAGCTGAAGAGAAAATATCAAAGGGCAGCCAAGACGACAAAGTAAAATATTATATTGGAATATGCAAAGACCAACTGTTAGAAAGCCAAAAAGGAAGAACACACTCAGAATGTTTTAAGAAAAAACTTAAGAAAAAATTCAAGTCTTCAGTTGAAATATTGAAAGATTCTAGAGGTAAAATATGGAATGATGCAGGAAGCATCAAAAAGTGGAAAAAATACAGAGTCATTGTACCAAAAAGATCTAGCTGATATTCAACCATTTCAAGAGACAGCATATGATCAAGAACCAGTGGTACCAAAAAAGCTCAAGCTGCTCTAAAGGCATTAGCCAAAAAGAAGGCTCCAAGACTCGATGGGACACCGATGGAAATGTTTCAGAAAGTGGAGAAAGCACTCACTGGAAGCACTCATCAGTCTGTGCCAAGAAATTTGGAGGTAGATACTTGGTTAACTGATTGGAAGAGATCCATATTTGTACTCATTCTAAAGAAAGAGGACCCAATAGAATGCTCAATTAGACACTATCATTGGTATCAAATGCAAGTAAAATTTTGCTGAAGATCATCCAACAATGGTTGCAGCAGTACATTGACAGGGAGCTGCCAGAGGTTCAGGACGAATTCAGAGGAGGATGTAGAACAAGGGAAATTATTGCAGATGTCAGATGGATCTTGGCTAAAAGCAGAGAATTCTCTAAAGATGATCACTTGTGTTTTATTGACTATGCAAAGGCATTCAATTATGTTGTGCATGATAAACTATGGATAGCCTTGAGGAGAGTGGGAATTCTAGAACACTACATTGTGCTCGTGTGGTGCCTGTACATGGATCAAGAGGCAGTTGTGTTAACAGAACAAGGGCACGCTGCATGGTTTAAAATCAGGAAAGGTGCGTGTCAGGGTTGTACACTCACCATACTTATTCCGTCTGTATGTGGTGCAGATAACCAGGGAAGCTGGGCTATATGAAGAAGAATGCAGTATCAAGATGGAGGAAGGCTTGTTAACAACCTGAGGTGATATTCGGATGACACAACCTTGCTTGCTGTAAGTAAGGAGGACTTGAAGCCCTTGATGCTAAAGATTAAGAGTTGCGGCTTTCAGTGCGGATTACAACTCAGTGTAAAGAAAATCATCCTCCTCACAACTACAGCAACAGGCTCATCATGATCAATGGAGAAAAGATCAAAGTTGTGCAGGATTTTGTCTTCCTTGGCTCCACAGTCAATGCTCAGCAGCCAAGAGATGAAATGACACATCGCATGGGGTAAATCTGCTCGACAAGACCTCTTTAAAGTGTTGAAAAGCTGTTGCTTTGAAGACGAAGATGCACCTGAGTCAAACCAGGGTCTTTTCAAACATCTCAGATCCATGTGAAAACTGGACCTGGAATAAAGACAGAAAGAATGTCAATGCAGTGGAATTATGATGCTGACAAAAACAATACGGGAAGTGCCACAGACTGCCAAGAGGATGAACGAACCTGTCTTGGAAGAAGTACAACCAGGATGTGCCTTAGAAGCTAAGAGGGTGAGACTTAATCTCACATACTTTAGGTATGCTATCAAAAGAGACCGGTCCCTGGAAAAGGACATCATGCTTGATTCAGCAGAGGGGTGGTGAAAAAGAGGAAGGCCCGTGCCGTGATGGCTGTGACCATGGGCTCTGACAGCAACAATCGTGAGGATGGTGCAGGGCTATCACTCTTCTTGCTGTTGTACGTACGTAGAGTCACTAGGAATTGGAAGCAACATGTTACAACCATCACATTTGTTTATTCATTGATCTGCTGCAGTGTGCTTGGGTTATTTCCATCCTTTTGTTATTTTGACTAGACATAGCTGTGCCCGTCTTTGATGGTGTCGTTGGTTTTATGTCAGGAGGATACATGCCAAGGAATGGGCTTTCTGAGTCATATGGTAATTCTCCATCACTCCTCTGTCAGTTGGCATACTGTGATGGCGATTATATCGCTGGGATACTAGAGGCCAGGACACTGCTATTTAGATATCAGTAGGGTCACCTATGGTGGGTAGGTTTCAGCAAAACCTGTAGACTAAGACTAAGACCGGCAAGGAAGGAGGACCTGGCAGTCTACCCGTGATAAACTCGGCAGGGGCAAACCTTATGAATCACAGCAGAGCGGTGTCTGATGCAGTTCTGGAAATGAGCGGCTCAAGTTAGAAGGCACTCAGCACTAGGAAAGGGCTGTCTCATTCCAGTTGAGTTGACCTTACGGATGTGGATGGAACAAAGCTTTGAGGACCTTTGTTAGGCATTGGTGAGTTGAAATGGACTGGTATTAGCCATTGTGACTCAGACAAAAATATATGGCCTACTACACCAGAAATGACAATGAAAAAAATATGGCTTTACATCATTGTCAAAATGAGCATTTCAAGATTTATCCATAAGTACAATGCTTTAAATGAAAGGATAATATCTATATGCCTACAAGGAAGGTTAATGAACATGATTAAAATATATTCATATATATATTATATCATACCAATCACCCATACCCAAGAGAAATTGAAGATTTTTTAAAACAACTTCTGTGGTCTGAAACTGATCAAAACATAATCATGATGCATGGGTAATTACTGATGATTAGAATACAAATAATAGAAACACACACATACAAATGCCTGATAGTAGAAAATCGGACATTGGTGATAGAAATGACTCCAGAAATGGCATTGTAGAATTTTGCAAAGTCAACAACTTATTCCTTAAAAAAATTGTTTCAACAACAAAAATGGTGATTATACCTGTGGACTTCACCAAACGGAATAGACAAAAATCAAAATGACTGCGCCTGTGGAAGGAGGACAGAGTTTAGTAGCATCAGGTAGAACAAGAACTGCAGCACAAACTACCAGTCATTCCTAGGGCACTCCATGCTGAAGCTGAAGAAAATTAAACCAAGTCCACAGAAGTCAAAATATGACCTTGAACACATCCCACTGGAGTATATGCTCAGTATTACTCAAGCAGAAAGAAGTGAGAAAACATTCAAGCCTCAGTTTGAAATATTGAAGGATTCTATGTACAAAATGTTGAAAGACACAAAAAACATCAAAAGAAGATGACAGGAACACACAGGACCGAAAGGCATTAGTTGGTGTTAACCATTTCAGGAGGTAGCAGTCGCTGCATTGGTGGTCCAGTGGTAAAATTCTCAGGAGGTAAAATTCTCAGGATCGAGCATGAATGGGATTAAAGGAAGAAGTCTAAGCTACACTGAAGGCATTAGGGACAAACAAGACTTCAGGAACTCCCCAACTGAGATGTTTTAACAAGCAGACCCAACACTGGACGTGCTCACTCGTCTATGTCAGAACACTTGGAAGACAGCTCCCTGGCGAATCACCTGACAAGAGGAGATTCATTTTTGTTCTCATTCTCAAGAAAGCTGATCCAATAGGCTGTGAAAAATAATCAACAGAATTATGAAAATTACATGCATGTAAAAGTGGTTGCAGTAAAACATGGACAGGAAACGGCCAGAAATTAAAGCCAAATTCAGAAGAGGATGTGGAACATGGGTATCATTGCTGGTGTCAGACGAACTTTGCCTGGAAGGAGAGAAAACTAGAAAGAGGTTTAAGTGCGGCTTCTTGAGCGCGCAAAGACGTTAGACTACATGGATGATAACCAATTGCAGCTTACGTGTGAGGAACGAGAATCCCATAGCACTTAATTGTGCTCCTGTGGAACCTGTGCACTGACTAGGAGGCAGCCTTCAAACAGAACAAGGGCACGTTGCAGGGTTTAAAATCAGAATAGACATACTCAATACGTATGCTAAGCAGATGGTACGAGAAGTTTGGCTTTATGAAGAAGGACACGGCATCAGACTTGGAAGAAGGCTCATTAACAACCGGCGATATGCACATGATACAGCCTTGCCTGCTGAAAGCCAAGAGCACGTGAAACGGTTACTGGTGAAGATAAAGGCTTAAGTACGGGTAACAGTTTAACCGAGAAAACAAAAATCCTCACAGCGGAACCAGTTAGCTGCATCGCGATGGAGAGGATACTGACATGATCAAGGGTTTCATTTTACTTTGATCCACAATCAACACCTGAAGAAGCAACAGGGAAAAAAATTGAACCATGTACTTACACTGGGCAAGTGTGCTGTGAGGGACTCTATTAAAGTGTTAAAAAGTAAAATATGCCTACTACTTTGAGGTCTAGGGTGCATCTGACCAGAAGAGTGAACAGATGAGAAATAGAACCAGCTTGCTCCTTAGAAGGGAGGCTGGTGAGCCTTGGTCTCGAGGACTTTGGGCCTGTGATCAGGAGACCCAGGAGCCTGGAGAAGGGCGTCGATTTGGTAAAGTAGAGGACTCACAAAAAGGAGTAAACCCCTCACAAAGATGGATTGACACGGTGGCTACAACCAGGAGCTCAAACATAGCAACAATTGTGAGGACAGTGTGAGACCAAGCAACCACAATGATGAATACTTCTGAGCATCTTTAACATGTTTGTTGGTTACTTGGACATCCTCTTTGGCTCATAGCCTTTGCCTGTTGTTTTTTTATTGACTTATTTCTCTTTTTGTTTTCATTTTATAGATGCTTCATATATATGTGTGTTCACACCTACACAAACATCAGATACATATTACATAGACATCATATAGAAATCATATATAATACATACATTATAAATGCTTCCTATCATATGCATACATATGTGTATATAGTCACCATATCTTGTCCAAAGACTTTTTTTTCCAACCTGTAGTTTATCTTCCTACTCTTTTGATGAACATAAGTAATTAAGTTTTACAAGATTTCCGTTTCCTATTTTGTCTTCGATTTGTGCACTTATTGTTGGCTTTGACAGCCTCTCATTTAAAATTACTAGATCTTTTTCCCTATGCGTTCTTCTAAGAACTTCACAGTTTTAGCTTTAACAGTTTGAGTTGGCTTTTGTACATTGTTTGAGGGATAGGTCTTTGTGAAAAGGATGGGAGTGGTATCTGATCTCTTCTGAGCTTATAAGGTCAGTTTCTTTGAGGCAAGGACCAGACCCTCCACCCTCCAGTTTCTGACACCACCCACCCCTCCCGTGGTACTCTACATCTCTGCTGGGTTCAGTCATTTATTGCAATGGGCACATGGAGCTCACAGACAATGTTTATAATTATGTGGTTTAAAGAAGTCAACAGGCTACAATTCAGGATCAAAAATGCTTAAGACACAGTTCTTCCAGTCAAGTCTCTCAGCCATGCCCACTCTGATCCTTGACCTCTCATCCACATGGAGCCTTGGCCTCTACCCTGCTTGTGCAATGTACTAGAGCTCTTTTAATATTGCTGATAAATACCCAGAGGGCACACCATTCCACCACAGACCTTGGCCTGAAGGCATACAGCTCTATTCCACATGTCCGCAAACCTAGTGTCCCAATTGAGCACCTAGAGGTAACCCACTCCACAAGAGAGTCTCCTACCCAGAGGACTTACTTTATGCTCTCTGTTGGCCGGGAAGCCCACCATCCGTCTCTGGCTCTGGCTCTTGGTTCTGCCGCCACCACTGCTTTGCTGCTTCTCTCGTGTCAGTTTTCTGTCACTGGAGCAGTGCAGCTCAGAAATCTTGGATTCCCAAGGATAGGCTCCACCCTTGACTCTTCTTTTTTATGCTAATGAAATCCCCACTTCCTGCTTCTGAGATAGCTCATTTTATACCCAGAAGGATAACAAAATTGACCAATTCCCCATCTTAGGTTTCCAAGTTTTTAACAATCACAGCGATAGGTAAATAATCCTATCTGATTGATGGAATTTTAAAAATTGCATTCTACATTTTGCAGATTCACTTAAACCTTTCTTTTTTCCCCTAGATTTCCTTTCAAGTCAAATGAGAATTTTTCAGGAGAGGACAGCTTCTTTGGGGATGAAACATTTACCGAGAGAGACTCGCCTTTTGTGTTGGAGGACAATGGAAGTGACCATTTAGTTCACATTCCAAGCCAAATAGTTAAGCCACAGACATTAATGATTAAATATGCAAATGCTCAGGCTCCTGAAGTAATGGCAAGGCTCACTTCTGGTAAGGAAATGAAAAGTCGTGGTTGAAATGTTTAAATAACCTCATCTCCTAACTGTAGGAAAGGAGCAAATACATTAAGGCTGGTATAAACGCTGGGAAATATCACTGATATGCTGAAAAAACTTACGGTCTTTCTAGAAACTACAAATTACAAAATGTTATACCGGAAGAGGCAGTATTGGGAGCCTAAGAACGAAAGAATAAAATGAACACTTCTTACCGGTTCATTCTGGTTTTACCCCTTGCTGCGCATTTGCCTCTCTACCCCAGGTATGCTGAATCAGAATCTACATTACACACACACACACATACACACACACATGAATCACCCGGGAATCTATAATAATCACCTAGGGATCTTGTTAAAATGGCGATTCTGCTTCAGTATATCATGGGTGGAAATGCAAGTTTGCTGTCTGAGGCCAAACTGGAACAAAAGAGTTCAAAGTCCAACTTAAAATAGTTTTTAAAGTTTGGCCCCATTGGTCCCCTAGAGTTTGTGCCTTTCACGAGAAGATGTGTTTTGCTTTGGGGGTATCTGGTGATGATAGAATATAAACTCCCTACCACCTACATGATAAAGCTTAAAGAAAGTCTATAATAACTTGTCAGGATGTCATGGTTTAAAACAAATACAGAAATCTCTCCGCATTTTCGTGTGTAATGTTGACATATCCAAGAGATCCTTTCTTGGGCCATTCCCTTGATGCATTCAGAATCTTGCATGATGCTCATCTAACTAGAGTGCCAATGTTTAGCATTGTCTCATAAGTATGATGAATGTATTTCAAATATGTGATGGGAAAGAAAAAAGACGGTCAAATTTGTGCTATAACATTCATTCTCACAGCTTTTCTTAAGAATTTTTCTTGTGTTCAACACACATTCCCCCATAACTATATTTCACATGCAAATATTTGGACCTTTTTTAGCATCCAAAGTTTCCATAATAGAAAATAATCACAATTACGAACAAAAAAGTTAATCGTTAGCTGAAAAATAAGCACATCTTAGCTATAAAAAAAGAGGTACTGCAGTAAAACTTAATGTATGTAGCATTACTTAAAACACTTTTTGTTGTCATTTCAACAAAGTCTAAAGAAGAGAATTAAACCTTTGCTCTTTTTAGTGGATATGGTTAATTTGAAGTATTCGTTTTGATGAGATGAGCATTGTGATAATCCTTCTGGCAGAGGAATTTCTTGCTCTCTGTTTTAACAAGAAGCAGAGAAGGTTTTTTGGCAGCGTGTTAGAACGATAAAATTGTCATTGTAATTGTCTTGTTAGATTGTTTGCTTTTGCTTCCAAAATCTAGTAATCCCAAAGTGCGACCCTTCTCGGGAAAGCCAGATATGACTGGATTAAAAAACAAACAAACAAAAGTTCATCTGTATGGCCATCTTTAGTGACCATTGCCCAGGAGTAAAGGGGAGACTTTTAATTTTTTTCAGATGCCTTGGAATCAAGATGATTCTCATAAGATATAATTTAGTTAAATAAATAATTACGCATGACTCTCGCAGGAAAAAAAAAAAGTAACTGTCCGTTGCCCTGACGCACCCTATTCTGCCTGCAGTGGGTTGACATGAGCTGCGTGTGCTACGGAGAAGCATGTCAGGGTGGGATGGTTTGGAAATGGTGAGAGTCTCAGACCTGAGGAATGTTAGTTACCTTTAAATATAGTATCCATTCTTACATGTATATACTATACTTGAAAATGAATGTGAGTGTCTGACCATAAAGATTTGGGGGGCTTTGTGCTGTTCCTTTCTTTTGTATCATCTGCAGCCAGTTGCCAAGAACTGGTGCACTTTCTGTACAAGGTGCTAGCTTTCTGGACAGTCAATTGCGGTTTAGATATTTTACGTGGTCACCTGGAGATGAGCTTTGATAAGTTCCAGATGTATTGCAAAAATAAAAGGTCAATAACTTTCACAAGCACTTCCATATGCTGTGTTTATGTTACTCGTTTATAATGTAAGTCAAATGGCTGATGGCTGATCTTTCAGCCCTTGAACTGAGAGCCTTGAGTGACAGTCAGGGATCTTAACCATGGAAGGAATGTATAAAGTCCCCAGAGTCCAGGAGCAGAGTTCACATAAAGCACATCCACAGAGTATCTTCCTGCTACGCCCCTACTGATATCCCTACTCTTCCTCCTTCCTACCTGACACAGTTTCCACAGTAATCTTCAAATCCATCACTTTCCTGGCCTCTCCATTGCAAAGCTCCAAAGCTCACCGTCATCGTCATCACGGCAATGCTGACTCTCAGCCACCCTCTGGGACAGGGTAGAACTGCTGCCATGGGTTTCAGAGACTAAATCTTTACAGGAGTAGAAAGTCCCATCCTTCTCCCATGGAGCGGCTGGTGGTCTCGAACTGCTGATCTAGCAGCTCTGGGCCCAATGCACAGTCACTATGCCAGTCTAAAACACAACCTGTATTAGAATCACCTAGAAGTCCTAAGTAAGTACAGACTCCTAAGCCCTGCTCAGAATGGCTCCTCCAGACTTTGAGGGTGAGTGAAGAGGAGAAAGCTACATTTGTAAGATTCATAGAAGATACTTATGTGGCCTCAGCTTTGATATTCATTATCTCACTGATTTTCAAAGGGTGTTCCCTGCTCCTGGAAACATATTAGAAATACAGATTCTGGGCTCCTACCTCACACCTATTGCATCAGAAGCTTTGTGGGTGGGAATCAGCATTCTGGTTTTTATTAATCAACACAAGTGTTTCTGTCATAGGCTAAAGTTCAAAATCATCCTACCACCTTGGTTTACCAAATTTTGTCTGTGATCCCAGTGGAATGGGAAGTCATTGAGTTCTGGTATCACAGAACACAGATGTGTTGCCCAAAAGGTACCAGGTGTTATAACCAGAGATATCATTTTATTTGGCCAATCGAAGAACACTTACCATGCATGGATCTATCCATCCAGTCAATCAACATCTAGTCAAATGCCTTCAACATCTAAATATATAGGACTTTTACAAAGATCATATGCATGCATTTCGACTACAACATCTGAAATACAAACGTTTCCTGGAAAATGCAGTCCCTCCTGCATAAAGCTTAGAATTAAAAAGAATACCAGCTGAAGTTACCATAAATCTTGGAGCTGCTCACAACGATGTGTGAGTCCTAGGCTAAGTTTGGGTCAGCAGACCCAATGGCTAGATAGAAGCCAATGGCTTGTTTAAGGTATGACTAGGATACTTTCAAGAGGAAAAAGGGGCAGACTGATGTTCTATGAATGCTAATTGTTGACCCAAACTTAGCCTAGGGCTCACATGTAGTTGTGAGCAGCTCCAAGATTTATGATAACTTCAACTGGTATTCTTTTTAATGAACTTCAACTGGTATTCTTTAAATGAGAAGCAACACTTTCCCTTTCAGACTAGGATCAAGATGTGCTCAAGGCAATGGTGTAGGTTTTTGATTGTTTTTGTTTCCTCTTCACGTTAATCTGATTCTGATCTATAAATTGTCCCATAAAAAACCCCTAGTATAGTCTTTTACTTTAAATTAGTCATACTATCTTAGAACTAAAAGAGGATTTTAGGAGCTCACAAATTCAGGTGAGGCAATACAGCCTGGCCACAGCAGAGAGGATTTTTTTTTTTTACAATGTCTGGGGACATCTTTGGTTGTTGCAACTGGAGGGTGCTACTGCTGTCTAGTAAGTAAACATTCTACAATGCACAAGACAGCCCAACCACCCAACAGAGAAGTGCAAGGCTGGTCAAATGATCCATAGTGCTGAGGCTGAGAAACCAGGCTTCAGAAGACACTTCATGCTCCCAATTTCATAGAACTAGCAGACCCAGTAAAGGGGACTTGAGACTCCCACACCTGTCTATTGTTTTCCTATTACACCTCCAGGATCCTGAGGACTACCATAGCTTATACATTTTTCGATAAAAATAGTTCCCAAAGACTTCTGGCAAGATGGCAGACTAGGCAAAGAAGCTACCCTGACTTCGACAATATAGATACAAGAAACCAAATAAAACCTCGATAATCCTGGAACCCCGAGCTTAAAAAGAAAGGGTAAAGAAGTGGATCTAATACCCATTAGAAAAAGAAATGTAATGAATGTGAACAGCAAGCAAGGAGGCAAGCAGATAGGTCAACAAGCCTGACAGCATGACAATAATCTATTTTGGCAGTTTTTCCACCAAGACAGCAACCTAATCATCAGCTCTGCTCACACAGCCCTGCACCAGTGCCCATATTAATAGCTGGTGTGCCAAAAGGTACAACCTTCTGCTTACTCCCTACACTCTGCGAGCGACCAGAAATACGATGGATGCACTACCCCTGTCATCCAAAGACCACTGATACCCGCTGTATCCGGCCTCAGGTCCACCTCAGGTGGAAGGCACACACTTGTAGATCAGGTGCAAAGTACACCCCCACTTTGAGTGGGACACATTTTCCATGTCTTCAGACCAGCCAAGTGGACATTGCCAAACTGGCCGCCCAATCCCTGGCTGCCTTCTGAACCATCAGGAACGCCTGCTAGGACCAGGTGTTCTACCTCCAGTTGCCCCCGAGGTTGCATGAGCTCCTCGTGGATCTAGGCACCATACCACCCGTGGCCTCCTCAACCAGCAGAGTGCACCAACCTGTACTGAGGATGCTGCCCTGCCACCTCCTCCATCTACAGAAGTGCCGTGCACACGCCCTCCCTCCCTCCTGTTTTGTCTTTTTCTTTCCCTATGTTTATTTTTTTCTTCTTGTTTTTTCTATTTGTCTCATTCCTTTCTTCTTTTTTCCGTGTTATTTTCTTCCCCATGGATAGCATTTGCTTTTGGCTTTCTTTCCTTTAGTCTTCCTCTCTTCTATCTTCATTTTCTTTTCTTTTTTCCTTTTATTGTTCCTTGTTATCCCCCTTTCTTCCTTTCCCTTATTCGTTATATTGTTTGTTGTTATCCCTCTTGTTTTTCTTTTGCTCTTTCTCATGGAAGACATGGTGCCTACACTGCCCGTCCACATGTGCACCTCTTTCAGTCCCACTCACTGGGTGAGGGCCATTTGATTAATAATAGACAGTGGCCATTTCCAGTCTCACCGGCCACCGACTGTGCTACCAAAGCAGTGAACAGCGAACAGTGCAAGCACCTCCATCCCCTATAATTGATCACACTCCCCAGAGAGAGCACTCCCACATTAGCAAGCAGAGTATAGCACACTGTTCTTGCTTGACCAGATTAAACTTTTAAAAAAACGCAGGCAAAGCACAATATAAGATCACTGATGAATACAAATACAATCCACCACAATTTCTCAAATAACTTCTGTTCACAAAAAAATACACAAGGCAAGCTCAACAAAAGACCAAAATCCAGAGCCAGGAAATCTTCCTCAGAATGACACGGCCTTGGCACTCCCTGATAAGGAGCTGAAATGATTACTATTTAGGTGCCTTCAATCGACTGACAGAAAATGCAGCAAAAAGGGAAACAGAAAAAGAAAAAAATTCTTTATAAGAATTTAGGAAAACACTGAACTGGCACATAAATGAAAAATTAGAAACCATGCAAAAACAGCAATAGAAATTTAGAAGATAAACACTAAAAGATCAGGGATAGATAAAGCATGGAGAGAGCGAACGCAGAACTGAATTAATGAAAGAACGAAAAGACCGAGTGAGTGAGCTTGAAGGAAAATCTCTCGCAATGCAGTAGATCATTTAACAGAGCTCTTCTGCCACAGCCGGGGATACTCACACCAAAGGACCTTGGTTTTCCTTATGCATCTGGATAAGAAGCTGGGGGGAGACTTGATAGGATGATGATTCATCTGTGAGTTGTTGTTAATAGTTCATTGTTATTCCCATCCTGCTTAAAATGACCAATCTCGAAGCCACTGTAGTGGATCTCACTTCCAGCAAGAGAGAAGAGCGTGTCCTGCTTCACTGGAACGAGGGGGCTTGGCCAGGGAAAGAACACACAGAAGTAAACGTTTTATGCTTAGGTGGTAACTTTGGTTATTGTAACCTGTAGTCGCTGAAAGGAATGTTAAAAAATCACATATTGCAGCCGAGGAAACAAAAGCTGCCTCTAGAGTGCCCTGACGTCAAATCTAGACTGATAAAGAAATGTATGACTGGTAAGGGGCCAGGGCCTACTAGGTCTACCCTGTCAGACTCCCAAGGCCATGTACACATAAATGGAGACACAGTCCGAGGATGGAGAAGCGAAGGTCAAATCTGGGTGTGTGCACAGACTATGGGTTGTGTGTCTGTCTGACTGCACTGTGTTTGTGGAATGTTTCTCCTATCTGGTGTTGTAAGACAGGCCTGCATGTGTGATGGGAATTAATATGAGTTTTATGTGACCAGAGTGCTTGTAAGCCCACCTTTTGCCTATCTTTGATTGGCTATGCCAAAAGGGAGTTTGGGAATTTTCCAGCAGGAACAGGCTGTACTGTAAGTCTGAAGCCTGTGTGGAGTTGGAGGACTAGGGGGAAGCCTAGGTGGCAGCCAAAACTTCTGAGAGAACAAATGGTTTACATTTGAAGGGCAGACCTTCAGAGGCAGGGTTGGGGTGGGGAGGGAGAGAACAAAAGAGAGCAGGCTGTTGGCTTTTGGAATTTTGAGCAAGCAGTTGGCCGTTGGATGTATCCATGCAAGGAAAATCTGTGCCCATCTAGAAGTGAAAGTTAAAGGGAACGAATGGGCACACAGCCCAGTGTGCTTGCTGTGCCAGTCACCTGGGTCCACTGGATGTAAGCGTGGGCTCGGGGGGAGGCGGGTAGGCAGTGAAGCTATGAGTTGTGTGGACACCTTCCATTGGCATCTGTTGACTTAGTCCACCCAGGTGAGAGAGGCGAGGAAGAACTGGCTAGTCTGAAATGAAAGATTTCTTTAAACCTGGACCTACAGGCATTAACCTAGCCCAAGAAGGATAGAGCTGATGAGAATGAGAGGGAGCCAGTTGATCTGAAGTGCTGGAAAGTGTGTGGGGACACTCAAGCTTGCAGCTGGCACCTAATTAACCTAGTCTGAAGGTGAAGGGCTGACATGGACAGAACCCACACCAATGAAGAGAGATGTTTGTCGCTGAGCTGGAGTGAATGGGTGCGATTTGTTGGCTGGCTTTGTACTGGACTTTGCTCATGAATGCAGATGGCCACAGTACCAACCAGAAATAAAGATTGTTCACATTAAGAAACATGCTTGTCTCCTCAGAGTCCTGGGTTGAACAGATTGGGCACTTTATGAATCGGGTAGGTAACATGGGGCAAGGTACATGTATGAAGTGTTTGGCTTAAAAGCATTCATGGGTGTGCTCACCATAAAATGATTAAAAATTTGACAGTGAATTCTTCATGTTTGAAAAGGACAATGGCCACAAATGTCAGGGGCTGGACTGTAATTCAGTGAGTTATTTAATACGACTCTTCTAGCCCTCGTCTTAGACGGTCCCAGTAAATGTAAATGTCGTTTGTTTTCCTGATGTGTCTGGAGAGAAAGGTAGAGGAAATGCTGATTGGATTATAAGTCACCAGTGAGTAGTTAACAGAGTTAATTGTGCTTGCCATCCCTGCCGTCCTGCTGAGTATACACTTGGGGAGAGAAGAGGATGGTGTTCTCACCACCAGCAAGAGAGAAGAGCCAGGAGGGGAGTCTGTCCTTTGGACCCTGAGATCCCTGCATATTGACCTTTTTGATCCAGGAAACAGCTCTGATACCAGAGGAGTGGCAGGGGAACATCCACCACAGAACCAGGAGCCAGAGCATGAGATAGAGTGGTGGAATTCTCAGTCCAGCGAGCAAATAAACCTACCTCAGTGCTTTGGGGTAGGAAGATGGCTTTTGTAGTGGTGTGCCTCTAAGTACCTAATTAGGAGAGCTAGCTTGATGACCTATGAAATTGGAGCTGAGTGCCCCCAGGTTTTGACTTACAGCAGAATAGCATGTCCTCTGGGTACTTATTGGCATCCCCCAAAAAGCTATATTACATTGCTAGGGCAGAGGCAAGGCCAAGGGACTGAGAGCCAGAGAGAGGCTTGCCTGTGAGCACAGCAGAGACTATCCTGTCTAAATAATTATATCTTGAGTGTTTCTCACCTGGATTTTAACCTGTTAACTTCCCTAAAGAGGAAAAAAACATAACAATATAATTGTGAGCATAATCGGTGAGTTCTGTGGTTCTTGGTTATCTATCGAAGCTAGAGTACTATGGGAGGGAAGTTTGGTATGATAGGGTAAAAAGGGATGGAGGGTGGAGGTATTTCTAAATTCTGCCTTGTGGCAATGAGCCTTGGGAGGTCAAATATGGCCCCACGCCATTTTCCGATCTTTCTAGACTAATCTGTTAGAGGGGCAATCTGGGAAAACAAAACAACAAGAGCAACAAACTAAGAATTATGTGGGGTACCACCAAGAAGAATAACTTACATGTGATAAGAATTCAAGAATAGGAGAAGAAAAACAAAGTAAAAACAAACAAACAAAACATCGCAGAAAATTATTCAAGATTTATTGAAAGAAATTTTTCTGTATGTTGTGTAAGATGAAAAGATATGCATTTAAAGCCTTCAACAAACCACAAAAACGATAGGTTCCAAAAGAAAATCACCCAGACCTCTCTAGGACCGTAAAATCAAACATATTTTTATATTGAGGAAATGGCTTACACAGTTGTAGAAGCAGGCCAGTTGAATCCAAGCAGGTTCCAAATTCATGGATCAGGTATTAATCTGAAGACTTCTCCTAACTTATTGGCATTGGAGGCTGATGAAGCCAGGATTGGCCGGAAGACCTCAGGCTGGTGTCAACAGAGAAGGATGAGTCCAAGGTCAGGACTTAGACTTGTGACTGGAGAGTGAATGAATCTAAGGTCCTCGGGTCAGATGGCAGGGTGCTGATGATAGCTGCCAGGATCAGCAGGCATTATGGCAGACTCTTGGCCCAGTTCCAAAGAACTGGAGGACAATGAGCCAGATTCAGGATTGATTCCCAGATAAAACAAGCAAGCTTTTTCAGTGTCCATTTATCTCGGGATTCAGTCATATCCTAAAGGAAACTTCCTTTCAATTGCACTAGGGCTGTGACCTGAATAAGGAGGTTACATGCCACCCAATTATTCTACTCACACCAAATTGACCACTCACAGCAAGTCCTGTTATAGAATTGATTAACTATTGCACATACCATAATCAAACGTTCCAAAACCAAGGACAGAGAATCCTGAGGAAGCTTTGGAAAAATGAAATATTACCTACAAAAGTGAAGCAGAAAGACTTAGATCTGAGTTCCCAACAGAAACCAGACAGACAAGAAAGCAATGGGATGATATATGTAAAAAAAACTCAGGTGGAGGGAGTTGAGGTGGGGCGGGGGGAGGGGAGGAATTCTACCATGAATAATATACCCAACTAAATTGTCCCTCAAATACAATGGTAAAATGATATTTCCAGGAAAGCAGAAATGAAGAGAATTTGTGAAAGAAATACTAAAAGGAGTTCTTCAGAGAAAAGACTAACCACAGTAGACAATCATCTCTGATTAGCCCATATAATATCACCCAGAAATTAAAGTAAAATAAACATACAAGAGTAAAAATAAGGAACCCAAGACACCAATTTTTACATAAGAACAGCTACAATGCAAAAAGAGAAAATGCAGAGTATTCTCTGAAGCTCCAAACTAAGAGGAAAGGAAGGCAATTTTAAGATGGTATCCACCAAACTCCCAACTAACTGCTCTCAAGTCAATTCTGAGTCATGGTCGCCTTTTGGGAAGAGGTAGAACTTCCCCTGTGGGTTTCCAAGACTGTAACTCTTTCTAGCAAGAGAAAGCCTTAGCTTTCCCCCAGGGAGCATCCGGGGTTTCAAACTTCTGACCTTGCAGTTAGCAAACCAACTTGTAACCACTGTACCACCAGCGCTCCATTATAGGCTTTCAAACATGAGGAAAAATAATAAACCACAGGGTAACTTCAAAGAAAAATAATAAACCTTATCAAAAACAAGGGAAACCATAAAGATTTAGTAAAAATGAAAACAAAAACAACAAAAGATGTGATAAAGAAATTCATAAACAAAACGATTGAAAATACCAAATGCAAAGGATTAAATGCAAGAGCAGGAGAATAATTTTAAAAATCAGAGCCCATCATTATGCTGTCTACAGAGATGCACTTTACACACAAAATAAAAAAATAGAACAAAAATAAAATGATGGATATATATATATATATATATATATATATATATATTTTAAAGAAGAGTGGTGATGTTAATTTCTGGTAAAATAGACTTTAAGGGAAAAAATCAATATAAGAGAAAAGGAGGGAGATTATCTGATTAAATGATTAATTGAACAAATAAAATAGAGCCATAATAAATATCCATGCATCCAGTACAAGACAACTGAAATATAAAAATCAAATTTTAACAGAATTGAGGAGAGAAATAGACAACTCCATAATAAACCTGAAAATGAGCTCACTGCCATCAAGTCAAGGCCAACTCAGAGTGACCCCACAGGGCAGGGTAGAATTGCTCCTGTAATTTTTGAAGCTAACTTTTCACAAGAATGGAAAGCCCACAACAATAGGAGACCCTACTACACGACTTTCTATGAAGCACAGAATAATAAGAAAGGAATTCAACAAAGACAAAAGACTACAGAACACTGTGCCGCTGCCCTCCCAGACATACAAAGGACACTTTACCCAATAGCAGCACAAAATACATTTTTCCAAAATATATTAAATGTTCTCCAGAAGAGATCATATGTTAAGCCACAAAGAAAATATCAATAAACTTAAAAGATCAATTTGCTACACATCATCCTTTCAGATCACATGCTATAAAATTCAAATATAGGAATTTAAAAAATCAAGAATAGGATGATTGGGAAGGAGGGTGGATTCAAATAAATGGAAACTGAGAAGTAATCCTGCTTAAGAAAAATGACGAGGTGATACTAAGGGCTCAAGTAGAAAGCTATTGTTTTGAGAATGATAATGGCGATAAGTGTACAAATGTGTTTGACACAACGGATGGATGGATGCATTGTGATAAGAGTTGCATGATCCCCCAATAAAATGATTTCAAAAAACTACAGTGTAATAAAAGAAAATTTAACGTTGCTTGAATCAAGTGAGAATGAAAATACAACATACCAAGATCTCTATGGCACAGCAAAAGCATACTTCAGGGGAAATTTACAGCACAATCACATGCCCACATTCCAAAAAAGAAGAAAGAACCACAGTCAACACCTTCACTGAACATCTCCAATAAATAGGAAACGAACCACAAAAATAAGCATATGGTTATCAGAATAAAAGAAATAAAGATTAGAGCACAAACAATAAAAAAATCCCAGAAAATAATAGAAAAGGCAACAAAACTAGGAGTTAGTCCTTCGAAAGGATTAATAAAAATGAAAAATCACTGACCAGTCTAATAAAAGAAAGGGATAAGATGCTAATAACATAAAAAAGAAAAGAAATGGGTGAGTTCACAGTAGAACAAGCTGCGGGGAATAAAGGTTAAAATCACAATAGTCTGAGGAACTGTACTCTAACAAATTTGAAAACCTAAAAGAAATGAATAATTTTTTAGAAAGACACTACCTAACTAAATGAACACAGGCTATGGTACAGTATTTAACAGCACCCATAATAAAAGAAGAACTTAAGTAGGCCGTAAGAAATCCCCAATGACAACAGAGTTCAAGCCTAGATAGTTTCTTTGCAAATCTTACCAAGCATCCATACACTAATTCTCCTCAAACTATTCCAGAATATAGAAAAATAGAAAAGTATTCCCAACTTCATTTTATGAAGGGAGCGTAGCCCTGGTACCTTGTAATGAAGGATATTATAATCCAATATCCCTCAAGAACATAGGCAATGCAAAAATTATCAACAAAACGATAGTCAATAGAATCCATGTATATATATAAAGTAATATATCATAATCAAGTTGGATTCATATCAGCCAGGTAAGGATTGTTCAACATTAGAATATCAATCAACAAAATCCATCCCTTAGTAAAATAAAGAATAAGGACAACATGATCACATTGATCAACACAGAAAAGATAGTTGATAAAATTCAACACCCATTCCTGATTATCTATCTATTGTAAAATTAAAATAAAAGTTAAATTGTTCAACATATTTAAGGGCATATGTAAAAAATCCAATGGCCAATATTAATCTCAGTTAAGAGAAACTGAAAGAATTCCTCTTGCAAATGGAAATCAGATAAGACTAGCCTCTGTTGCTGTGATAAACAGCATGGGAGATGGACAGATTTCACCTCCTCTGGCTTCCCTATTGCTGCCTGGCAAGATTCAGACATGGCTCCACACTGCATCCTATTCTGACACCAACCATGCTACTCTATATCTGTGCTGGGTTCAATAATTCATTACAATGGCCACACAGAACTCTCAGAAAGTACTCACAGTTAAAGGATGTATCAGAGAAGTCAATAGGTTACAAGTCAGTATAAGCAAAGAGGATGCAGTCCTCAGTCTCTCAGCCACATGGTTCCTTGGCCTTTTACCTCCATGGTCCAGGAAGCCAGTCTGCCTGTCATTCTGTCCCACCATTTCATAGTCCTGGGCATAGGAGGAGCAGGTACCCCATAGTCTTGGCCCTGCTTTTCTGATTCTCTGTTCAGAGTCTCTGTTGCATCTGATCTTGGCTGCCTCTGCTACTTCATCCAGAGATATTGAACATGCTCTTCAAAGGTTTTCTGGGTTTCTCGCTTCTGCTCTCCCAAGGTGGCTCACCCTTATAGTTAGAGAGGTGTAATGAAAACTTACCAATCCCCACTATTAGTGTTACAAAACCTTATTTGCATAGTCCCCCCCCCCAACCCCAGTCATTTGGCAGGAGTTACAGAGACTTGGGTAGAAAAGCCATATTAAGAAATTTCCCTTCACTACAATTATCAGTCCTATTCATCATTCCTCTGGAAATCTTAGAGCCATAAAGCCAAAAAGGAAGAATTAAAGGCATCCAAATTGATAAAGCAGAACCAAACCTCCCTTTATTTACAGATGATTCTATAAGTAAAAACTCCTAAAAAGATAGCAAGAAAATTACTGGCACTAATTGAAAGATTCAGTGAAGTATTAGGTTATAAAATCAATCTTCAGAAGTTAATTGGATTTCTTCACACTAACAAGAGAACTCTGAAGTGGGAATCAGGAAAATAATAAAATTTACAATGGCCACCCAAAAAATAAAATGCATTAGAATAAGTTTAACCAGAGATACAAAAGACCTATCTGAATAAAACTATAGAACCAAAAAAACTATTATAAGAAGTCAGGAAATGCCTACATAAATGGGAAAAAATACCATGCTCATGGACAGGAAGATTTAACATTGTCAATAGTACCTAAAGTGATCTATAAATATAATGATAACCTAATCCAGATCCTATTATCATTTTTGAGAGACAGGGAAAAAATAAACTCCAATTTCAAATGGAAAGGAAAGAGACTTCAGATAAGCAAAGTTCAATCAAAAAACCAAATAGGAGGCTTCACACTTTCTGATTACAAAACAAGTATACAGCTACAGCAGTCAAAATAGCCTGTACAATGACAGACACATGGAATAATGGAACAGAACCCAAAGTAAATCCATTCATCTATAGGCAGCTGATCTTTCACAAAGGGTCCAAACTCATTGAATAAGCATGAAATAGCCTCTTTAAGAAATTGTGTGGGCAAACATCATTTATAGAAAAATGTAGAAACAGGACCCATATCTCACACCATGTACAAAACACACTCAAAGATCTACATGGAAAACATAAAACTATAAAGATCACCAAAAAAAAATAGGGAGAAACTTAGAAGTCCCAACATATGGCATAGGTATACTCTGAAACTTAACTGAAATGCAGAAGCCATAGAAAATAAACGGGATGACTTCAATCTGCTAAAAGTTAGACACAAAATTCCTGGTGGTGTAGTTGGTTACGAGTTGAATTGCTAACCATGAGACCATCGGGTCCAGATTGAAACCACCAGCTGCTCTGCACAAGAAAGGAGAGACTTTCTGATTCCATAAATACTTGCAGTCACAGAAAGGCACAGGGGCAGTTCTACTCTGTCCAATAGGATTGTGTTAGGAGGAATTGACTTGATGGCAGTGAGTTTTGATATGTGTAGCAAAGATGTCACCAAAAGACTATGAAAAACATTTAACAATAACATACTGGACAAGGTGTGAATCTCTAAAATATATAGCAAAACCCCACAACAATAAAGAAAGAGACAAAAAATCAATTTAAAAATGGGAAGAGGGCATGAATAGACACTTTCCCAACAAAATAATCCAGGCGGCAAAAGGAGTACACGAAGACAAATAACCCCGGCATTAATAGCAAAGTTCAGAAAAACAGAGAACAACAAATGTTGGGAGTGTGTGTCATGACTGAAACCATCATACACTACTAGTAGGACTGTAAAATGGTACAACCACTGTAGAAAAGAGTATGATTCTCCTTAAAAGTTGTCAATAGAAATATTAGTTATCCACTAATTTCACTACTAGGTATATCTCCTGAAGAAATAAGAGCCATGACATGAATAGATATGTGCCTACCCATGTTCATTGCTTCCGTGTAGCTGTTAATTTGTTGTACTGGGTGGCTTTTGTGTGACTGTGATCCTGGAAGATACGTTACTGGTATGCCAAATACCAGCGGGAGGTTACCCAATATGAGTAGGTTTCAGCAGAACTTCCAGACTAACGAGAGTCTATGAAAAAAAGGAATAGGTTGGCCACTTCTGAGGAGGCAGCCACTGAAAACCTTATGAATATAAGTGAAGCATTTTCAGATACTGAAAATATTATGAAGAGCAGGTGAACACTGTCAGACATGGTGCCAGAGCATGAGCCCCACAGGTTGAAAGGACCTCAAAATATGACTGAGGAAGAACTGCCTACTCAAGTGGGGTTGACTGTAATGACAGGAAAGGAGTGAAACCTGGGGTGGTGGTGGTGGTAAAGCTTTGGGCACTTTCATTTGCTGATGGGCCATGACTCAAAATGAAGAGAAACAGCTTCAAACATCAATTAATAATGGGAACTTGGAATGGATGAAGTATGAATCAAAAATTAGAAGTCATCAAAAAATGAAATGAACGGAAGACAGATCTATATTCTAAGCATTAGTAAGCTGAAACAGGCTGGTACTGGATATTTTTAATCAGAAAATCATATAGAAAAAGGGAATGACAGATTCAAGAAAATGTCACATTAATTGTCAAAAAGAACATTCAGGATTTATCTGGAAGTACGATACTGTCTATAATAGGATATCTATATGCATACAAGGAAATTCAACCAATACAACAATTATTCAATTTTATATAACCACCACTAAAGCTTTTGCTGTAGAAATTGAAGCGTTTCATTAGTGTTTTCAGTCTGAAATTGAACAAACATACAGTTAAGATACTTGGGTAATTATTGACAATTGGAATGTAAAACTTGAAAACAGGAAGGAACAGTAGTTGAAAAATATGGCTGTGGTGATAGAAACAAAGCTGGAGATCACATGATATTTTGCAATATCAATGGCTTCTTCATCTCAATTGCCCTTTTCTTCAACAACACAAAAGACAGTTATACACATGAATTCCAGATGGAGTACACAGAAATCAAGTTGACTACATCTGTGGGAAGAGATGATGGAGAAGGTCAACATCCACAGCTAAAACCAGGCCAGGGACTTATGGTAAAACAGACCATCATGCTCATAGGTAAGTTCAGGTTAAATATGAAGGAAATTAAAACAAGTCCATGAGAGTCAAAATATGACTTTGAGTTTATCCCACCTGAATTCTGGGAACATTTCAAGAACAGATTTGACACATTAAACAATAATCAGGAACATTATTCATAAAGAAAGCAAGAGGTCATTAAACACAGGAAAGAAACAACAAATCAAAATGGAATCAGAAGAAACTCTGAAACTTGCATTTAATCAGAGTAGCTAAAATAAATGATGAAATAAAAGAACTGGATAGGAAAATTCTAAGGCATCTCAAAAACACAACCAGAGTATCACAATGAAATGTGCAACAAGCTGGAGTTAGAAAATCAAAATGCAAGAACCCACTCAACATATCCCAAACTGAAAGAACTAAAGGGAAAAAATCAAGCAACAAGTTGCAATATTGAAAGATTCTATGGACAAAGCATTAAATGATTCAGGTAATGATGCAGCAAAAGAAGATGGAAAGAATACATTATCACTAGCAAAGAGAACAAGTCAACTTTCAACCATTTCAAAAGGTAGCATATGATGAAGAACCAACAGTACGAAGGAAGAAGCCCAAGTAGCACTGAAAACATTAACCAAAAACATGATTCCAGGCATTGATGGAATACCAACTGAAATGTATCAGCAAGCTAATGAAGCACTGGAAGCATTCATTCGTCTATGCCAGGAAATTTGGAAGACAGTTACTCGGCCAACTGACTAGAAGAGATCCATATTTATATCCGTTCCAAAGAAAGAGATGACCCAACAGAATGCTCAACTTATAGAACAATATCATTGATATCGCAGGCAAGGAAAATTTGCAGAAGATCACCCAGCAATGGTTGCAGCAGTACATTGACAGGGAGCTGCCAGAGGTTATGGCTAGATTTAGAAGAGGACTTCAAACAAGAGATATTGCTGAAGTTAGACAGATCTTGGTTGAAACACGCCACAAAAATGTTAACTTGTGTTTCACAAAGGCATTCAATTGTGTGGACCAAACAAACTACAGATATCCTTGAGAAGAATGGGAATTCTAGAACACTACAATGTGTTCATGTGAAACCTGCACCTGGGTCATGAGGTAGTCATGCGAACAGAATAAGAGGATACTGAATTTCTCCAATATCTTCCATCTGAAATTGAAAAGGTGTGTGTTCAGGTTGTATCCTCTCACCATACTTTTCCAATCTGGACGCTAAGCAAATAATCCGAGAAGTTGTGGTATATGAAGAAGAATGTGGCGTCGTGATTAGAGGAAGGCTTATTAACAACCTTCAATATGCAGATGACACCACCTTGCTTGCTGAATGTAAGGACTAGAAGCACTTGCTGATGCAGATCAAGATTTGAAGCCTTCAATGTAGATTTTAACTTAGTGTGAAGAAAACAAAAATTTGCACAACTTGACCAGTTAGTAACATCATGACAAATGGAGAAAAAATTGACGCTGTCAAGGATGTCATCTTGCTTGGATCCACAATCGATGCTCATGGAAGCAGCTTCCAAGGGTTCAAGCAACTCACTGCATTGGGTAAATGTATTACACGGACCGTTTTACAGTATTGAAAAGCAGTGATATTACTTTGAGCACTAGGTGTACCTGACCCAAACCATGGTGTTTTCAGTCCCCGCGTCTGCAAGTACAAATTGGAGAAGAATCAATACATTTGAGTTATGGTGCTGGTAAAGAATACTGAAAACATCATGGACTACCAAAAGAACAAGCAAATCCATCTTGGAGGAAGGACAGCCAGAGTGCTCCTTAGGGGCAAAGATAGTGAGATGTTGTCTCCTGTACGTTGGCCATGCTGTCAGTAGATGCTAGTCCCCAGAGAAGAACATTACACATGGCAGAGTAGAGGGCAGAAAAAAAGACCCTCAAGGAAAGACATTGAGACAGTGGCTGCAACAGTGGACTCAAACACAAGAACAATTGTGAATCTGGCGCCTGACCAGGCAGTGTTGCAGAAGGGGTCGCTGTGAATTGGAATGGAATCACTGACACCTACCAACCACAGCATGCTCATTGCAGCACCATTGTTAATTTTTAAAAAGGGAGCAAGAGATGGAAGCAACCTAAATGTCCACCAAGGGAAGAATAGATAAACGATGTGTACACTAATGTATAGACAATGTGTCCATAAACAGTTTGTGTACCTACACGCAATGTAATACTATGAAATGTTAGAGTTTATCAATGAATCTGCAAAACGCTTCATAACATGGGTTAACCTGGAGGTTTTTGTGGTGAGAATAATTAGTCACAAAAGGACAGATATTCTAGGAGACGACCACCATGACTGTAAAAAGTGAAGCAATGTTTTTCATGCAAAAGGAGACATTCTTTGAGAGTTATGAGGGGTGAGGAGGGAAGGGAAAATAAACCACAAGGTAGAGATGGAAAGTGGCCACATATTTACTTGGGTGAAGAAGAAGGCAACATATAAGAAGAGGAAGATTAGCAAAAGATGAACACACACACACACGCGTGCGCACACATACACAAAGCCACCGGAAGGGCGACAAGAGTTAAAGACATGCTTGGATACATAGTCCAGCAGGAACAATAATCTATGAGTAGAAACAGGCAGACAGGCCAGCCAAACAGGTTCAGGAAGGAGGATGGGGTGACCCCCGAATATAGATAGATTTGACAGAGAATATTTCTACATGTGTATTTGCATGTACCGGATAGCCACGGCAATATAAGGAAGCTTCAAAGTGTTCATGGATGTATTTTACCATTTCCTCAGTGAACATTTATTTTGCTTCTATGTTTTGCTGTCATATATTAAACTTCAATATATATTACTTCTGCTAAATTTAAAGTTAATATGTCACTACTGTCATCAAACGTAGCAGAACTGACTGCTTGAGTCATCCAGGGCGCACCAGCTGAATGTTCTGCTCACCTCTCAGCACACATTCTAAAGAGGAGTCTGTAATAGAGTTGTGGCCACGTCTGAATTTTAGTGACATATTTAATAAAATCTTTAGGAAACCTCGATCATCTTTATATTCATTTGGTAGTAATCAGAATCTCCTATTGCTTCATTTTAAACTATAGTCTAAGGTTGTTGCATTTACATTTTCTCATTAAAAATGCATTATTGTAGCTTCCTTTGTCTTTCTCGGTTTTGCAAGACTAATGTGAATTGAATGTTCAGCGTATGTCAATTATTTAAATTGAGATGCCACTGAATTCCTTCTCTACGTCTTATGCAACCATTTGATGCAGCTAAAAAAGAAACGTTATCAATTTCTGGTTATATCTTATTTCACATGATCCCTTTTCTAATGGAACAAAATATGAAAATTGAAAATAGGGCACAGTACAGCAGTGGTGTTGATGCTGGTCATGCTGATATGGAAGGCAAAGGTGGTGAAAATGCTTGCTGGTGTTGACGTTGTCAAAGTAGGTGGTGGAGATGGTAAAGGTAGTAGCATTAATCGTGATGGAGAGGAAAATGATGGATGTAGATGTAGGAGTATAGCGTGCTGGTGATGGTGGTAATGATGGCGGTAGGGAGTGATGTTTATGGTAGTGGTGGAAGGTTTGGATATAGAGGTTTGAGGAGGGTATGGTTGCAGTGATGGTGATGGTAGTAGTGATGGTGGTGGTGGAGGTGGTGGTGGTGGTGGTCGTGGTGGTGTGGCTGGGAGTGGAGTCATGGCAGTGGTGATGACAATAGAAGCCATCACTGAGAGCTTACTATATGAAAGGAGACTGTTAAAGCATTTACATAGATTCTCCAATAATCATTCAAACATTCTTTCATGAAACAAATATATTTTGGGTTGCTGTTATGAGTTAATCTATGAACTAGGCTCTCCTTGGAGCATTGGAGAGTTCAAAACAAAACAAAACAAAAGAACTTAAACACAGGTCATATCTTCCAGGGGGCTGTACTCTGACAGTATATTCTGTGTATGTATAACTTCATAATATAACTCAGAAAATGCTCAGGTCAATAAAAAATACCCGTGGAATCTCTTGAGACAGCATTCATTGCATATTGCAAACAACTCATTGTGTACTGTACAATATTCAAAGCACTTTTACATGTTTCATCTCATTTGATCATTGAGGTATTGTACCTATTTGGCACCATTCTAAGTACTTTATATTCATACTTTCATTTACTTTTCATAATAAATCATCATTATTATTCTTTTTCATAGATAACACCCTGGGGCAAGGAGTAAAGACCTTACTCAAAGTCATATACAAGCTTTAAGTAGCAGAGCCAGGATTCAAATCCATGACTCCACTAAAGCATTGACTTTTAACCACGTGTCCCTAATATCAGCTGATATTATTGGGCCCATTCATAACCAGGAATTATATCCAATTGTGAAATTTGAGAATTTAACATATTTGGATGCGCTATTTTTAAATGACTTTGGTGGCACAATTCTGTTTTCAGTTTAGTTTTTAAAAATGCTTATAAACTTATCTAAAGGTTACAAAACACTGAAAAATCTCATTATAAATTAAAATGCCAAATCCAGGTAGTTCAGATATAATTGGCTCCTCAGGCATAGACCACTGCTCCTCAATATGCTGGTATCTTTCTGTAGACTGCTATTCCAGAGTGTGGAAAGGTCCCCAAGATTCTGTCTCTGCCCATTTGAATGCCCATCACATAGGCAACAAGTAATATATCTACCTAATCTTAATTAAGAAATCATACATATCTTCATCACTCCTACTTGGTTAGACAGATGGAAGAAAAAACAAACATACTGCCCTCGAGACTCAGAACAACACTACAGGACAGAGTAGAACTGCCCCCTGTGGACTTCTGAGACTATAAATATTTATAGGAATAGAAAGCCTCATCTTTCTCCATAGAGCAGCTGATCTTGTACTTAACAGGCTAGTGCATAATCCACCACACGACCAAAAGAGACCGCAATTGTGAAAACAAGAGAATTTTCAATGTGCCTGTCTTTCCCTTTGGAATAAAGCCAATGTTTCTCTCTCTCTGTCTCTCTCTCTCTCTCTCTCTGTCTCTCTCTCTCTCTCTCTCTCTCTCTCTCTCTCTCTCTCTCTCTCTCTCTCTCTCTCTCTCACACACACACACACACACACACACACACACACACACACACACACACACACAGAGTTTCTGCCCATCCTGCTTGCCCAGGCAGGCCCTTTACAGCTTGGTCCGTGACCCTACCAGACAAGAGGAGGGCAGACCTCAGTCACTGGTATTAAATGAAGAGCTGTGAAAAGTATTCCCAACCCGCCTGAGGTCAAGCATGCACGAAAACAACAGAATAAGCTTTCCAATTTCAGCATGTGTGCATGCACAATTGTAGGCTGTATTTCATTGATAGCGGTTAATATTGCATTTTTTCTTTATGGAAATTCTGGTTTGCCCAATATAATATCATAAAGAGGAATTTCAAATGTTTGTGACTTTTTCTATTAATTTGTTTACCTCTAAGAATTATATTTACGGGGCACTCAAGATTTAAGGAGAACTTGTGGTGCAATGATTCTGCAGCAGCTGCTAATTGAAAAGTTGCTGATTCTCTGTGGGAGAAAAGATCTGGCAATCTGTTCCTGCAATTATTTTAGCATAGTATCATTGCTGACCGCTCTGAAAGGAATAGGAGGTCCTAGATTAAATGGGGGAAACTGTGGGACAAAACCATAAAGAAGACTAGACACAGACTTACTGGTCTGATAGAACCTGGTGGAACCCTTATGATTCTTATTCACCCTCCAAGCCTGGAACTGAATTCACCTCCCTGGCTCAAGCTTCAGCCAAATGATAGGTCTATACAGTGAACAGTCATACCAGTGAACTCCACATTTATTGGAACCATCAGCCATATGAGATCAAAAGGACAGCAGAGATAAAGCATCATAGGTAGGAAAAGATAGGAAGAAGGATGACTGGAAGCAGGAAGGAATTGTGGAGAATCCCATTACATGGAGGGATTGCCATAAAAGTCACAAAACAAAGCATGTATGAATCGTTGCATGAAAAATCTATTTCTTCTGTAAACTCTTACCCAAGTTACAATAAAAAGCTTTAAAAGATCAGCCTCCCAAACTTTATGGGGCAGCTCAACTCTGTCTTGTAGAGTTGCTATGAGTCAGAATCTACCCAACAGCACACATCAACTTAAGAGAGCGGACACCGGCTGGCACACACAATTTGCTATTGTAAAGATCGGTGTCTAAGCCCACCAACAGCTCCACAGAAGAAAGGTGTGGTCAATTGCTTCCATAAAGATTACAGGCATGAGCATGCTATCGAGAACAGTTCTACTCTGTTGCATGTGCAGTTGGCATGTGTCAAAGGCCAACTGGAAGCCAGCTAACAACAACTTAGAATATGTTACGGCAGTGTGCAAACTTTATTATCTCAACAACCTTGGAAGGTTGTCGTTTGTTATTACCATATTTAGATAATGAAACTGAGACAGCGAGAGATAAAAAGGACAAAGAGTTACAGCACAGACAAGATCGAGGACTCAAACTAATGATTCTGTTCATATCCACTGCTTTATGCTGTCTAGAAAATTAAAAACACAAAATTTTATTTAATTCCCATGAGTTCCTACTTTGGGGAGAAAACTTTTCTGGAATAGAAGGAATACCAATTGGCTGAGAACCATATTCTTCAAACCAGATCCTAGAGCAGGTGAAGGTAAGCAGGTTAACGGGTCCCTTATTTATAGACTCCACCCTCCAATCTGATCTTCTGAAGGAATTAGGTCTAGATGAGCTCAAATCCTGCCTCGACCACTTACTAGCTATCTGCCTCTTGACTAATTCATTTACTCTTGGGAGACCTCAGTCTGCTAATCTATAAAAAGGGAATAATGGTAATTCTATGCTCACACTGATACCAAGAGGAACAAATGAAAATACAAACGAACAAGCATATTGCCATAAATCAATTCTGACTTATTGAGAACCTATAGGACAGAGTAGAATTGCCCCTTTGGATTTCTGAGCCTGTATACCTTTATGAGAGTAGACAGCCATATCTTCCTCCTGCTGAATGGCCAGTGGGTTTGAACCACTGATAGAGTTAGCAGTTCAGTGCATAGCTCATTGAGCCCAAGCTCTGAAGTAAAGTAAATGCTTCATTAAATACGCAAAGATAGACAAGGCAAAAGAGGAAAAGAAAATTAAAGAAGGAAAGCATTGCCATTATATTAAATGTGAACTTGAAAAATGTCTGCTACAATTTTGTGAACAAAAGCATACCTTTAAAGTAACCTCATTACTCTATCACCTTCTCATTCCATTTTACATCAACTTTTTGAAGTCCCCTTGTACATATAGCTTATTTATTAAGAATAGATAGCTAATTTTAGTCCATGGATAAAGACAGTGATGACCACCAATCAAATCATGTATTTCGTGAATTTTCCCACAAACCTCACGAAAGGCAGCTCAGCTGCTTTATAGCACACTTAGTTCCAGTCCAAAAGGCTCAAATCCTTTAACTTTTCCCTTCTTAAATATCCCTTCCATTCCCTGTTTTCTCTAACATTAATACAGCACTCTTGGCATTATGTCTCAAATCCTTGGCCAAAGTCAGACTAATATCTGAGGACTTCCATGGAAATCACATTAGATCCCTTGTTCCTCTTTCCAAATTCATCCACAGTAAAGCAAGCCAGTCTCCCCCTCCCCCACCATGCCGAGGGAATTTTCCACAGAGTTGAAGATAGGACTTGGGCCCAGCGACATTTCCAGAAAATACACAGCATTTCTGTGAGCTACGGGTATACTTTATCCATACTTCTGCCAAGTGTCTTTGAAGGGAAATATTTTTGAAAGCATAGTCTCCCTAAGTAAAATGAATGTAGACTCAAAGTAATCAGGTTTCTTATGTTTGAATAAATTTTAGAATTTTAAGGCAAAAATCGCCTATATTTATTGATTTGATGCTAATCTTAGGAGCAGGGAAACACCATTGTAGTGGAGTTATGTTGACTCAGTTATGTCAGTCCTTTAGGATGGAGTAGAATTGCCTGACCCGTAGGATTTCCATGGCTATAGTCAACAGAAATAGGCTGCCACATCTTTCTCCCACGGAGCAACTGACAAGTTTAAATGGCCAACCTTTCAGTCAGTAGTCCAATATTAACTACTCTGTCATCAAGACTCCTTTGGAAGTAGATGGAGAACTTATTTTATAGGTAAAGTTAACCTCTTAAAAATATTTCTGCTAGATATTATAGGGAAAGATTGAGATTTTTCTTATTTATAAAGAGAAAATTGGAAAAATTAGGAATATTTCTGATAGTAGCATGCATAAAAATTATTCTACTAACATTATAATTTAACCTTCCACCTTCTACCAGGACATCTATGGAATAGTTTCTTTTACATTTTAATAAAGGTTGGCCTTTTATAAGAAGTTTAACATGGTTGTGAAAATAGATAGCAACAGATAATGGTTAGTGAACGCCAGTGTTATAAACTCCAAGAAACAAAACTATCCTTCTAATTAATTTTCACAGTTCAAAATTCCTATGACTATAAAATATAGAAATATTTCTGTGTTCAGGTCCTAAAGTTAAAATACATTATATTAACTCTACAGCAGAGAAAAATTAAAAATTATGTTTTTTGTCTATATGTCTACTTTGATGTTTAGTGGCTTAATAGGACCTCCATCTTGACCAAAAAATTCTTAAGATGAGTAGGGATAAACCTCACTAGAAAAACATACAACCTGTTCAAAGAAAACTATGAACACTGTTACAAGAAACCAGTAGAAAATGGAAGGTTGCTCATGGATAGGAAGACTTAATTGTGCGAATATATCAATACTATTCAAACTCTCAAACTCACTGCCATGGAATCTATTGTGACTCGTAGGAAGCCTATAGCACAGGTAGAACTGTGCCTGTAGGTTTTCAAAATTGTAGCTCTTTGTGGGAATAGGAAATCTTGTCTTTCTCCTGCAGGAGCGGTTGGTGGTTTCAAATTGCTGACCTTATACTTAGCAGCACCATGTGTAACCCTTACACCACCAGGGCACCTTAATACTATCCAAAGCCATCTATAAATATAACGTAATTCTGACCCAGATGCTAGCATTATTCTTGAAAGAAAGGGAGAAATTATCACAAACTTTGTACTAGTACCAGGGTATTTTCATTATGGTGGCTCTGTAGTAGGTTTTGACGTCAGGAAGTGAGAGGCCCCTTACTTTGTTCTCTTTAGTAGTGTTTTGCTTCTACTGGATCTCTTTCCTTTCCATATCAAGATAAATAAGTAGACAAACAATAGGATAGAGACTCAGAAATAAATCCATCTACTTGCAGACAACTGATTTTGACAAAGGGCTGAAATACGTAAAATGGGGAAGATATAGTCTCATCAACAAATGGTTTTGGCAAAATTGGATTGCCAATGCAGAGGAATTAAAAATGACCAATACCTCACTCCATATATAAAACTATGAGGGGGTACCGGGAAAAAAAACAACCTAGAAAAAAGCTCAGCTGGGCAGAGCTTTTGTAGTACAAATTTTTCCTACTAGGAGTACATTGAGCAACTTCGTCTGAGTTAGTGCACCCAGTGGCGTTGCCTGAGAAGGTTCTCTCTGGTCACAGTGAATTTTTTTTTTTGTAAAAGCAGTTTCCCTGGAACCTCGTTTTTTGTGATGGCTAATTTAAGAGAAAGTGTGGCTGTGAAATTTTGTTTCTTGTTGGGAAACAATGCCGCAGAAATGGTTGTTACATTGAACACAGCTTATAAGGACAGTGCTATGGGGGAAAACCTCAAGTGCGCAAATGGTTTCCTTGCTTCAAAAGAAGTGAAATGTAAATTGATGACAAACCTCATTCTGAATATTTGTCAACTTCCTGATGGATAAAAATGTTGACAAAAATTCATGCACTTGTGCACAAAGACCGACTACAGACCATTGAAGGGATGAGGAAGTTATCTGGACTATCTCGGAGCTCAGTTCAGCGAATTTTAGCAGAAAATTTGGGAGTGAGAAGGAATGCTGCGAAATTTGTGCCTCGGGTTCTGACTGAGCAGGAAAAAGAGTGTCTGGTGGAAATATGCCAGACTTAGAAAGAAAAGCTCTGAAGTGGCCCAGATTTTTTTCCAGGGTGCCGAGACATGGTGCTATTCTTACAACCCCTGAAAGCACGCATCAATCAAGCCAGTGGGAAAAGCCATCGTCATCTCATCCAAGAAAAGTTCGCCAAGTGAAATCTAAGCTCAGATGATGCTCGTTTGATTTTCAACATAAGGAGGATAGTGCATTTGGAGTTTATTCCACTAGGTCAGACTGTTAATCACTCTTTCTGTTTAGAGGTTCTAAAAAGATTACGCAACAGTGTGTTAAAAAAAAGAGCCGGATTTGTGGCAGACTGGTTTTGCCACCACAACAATGCACCTGCTCACGCAGCCATTTCAATGTGCCAGTTTTTAGCCAAAAAAGAAGCATGCCTCTCTTGCCCCACCCACCTGACTCACCTGACTTTGTTCCATGCCTCTTCTTTTCATTTCAGCCAATGAAAAGGTACATGAAAGGAAAGTATGGAATTGCATATTTGACAAATGTATTAAGCATAATGGAGAGTACTTTGAAGGTGATAAGGCTGTTTTATAAATTTTTTTTAAGTACGTAGTTCTAAAAAAATTCCGTTTCAGAGGGAATACTCTCATAAACTCAAGATGGATCAAAGCCTAATTGTATATCCTCAAAGTCTCAAATTCATCATGGAAAAATAGAGATGAATTTTAGGACCCTAATAAGAGTATAAACACACTGTCAACCATACCTAGAAAATCACAGAGTAGAAGACAATCTTGAGGACTGGAGCATCCTCAAAATGAGTCACTTATGTGTATCCAAACCCAGGAACTGTGATGGTGTAGTGGTTGGCAGTTCTAAGCCACCAGCAGCTCTGAGGAAGAAAGAATGGGCTTTCTACTGCTACAAACAGTTAGAGCCTCCAATGCACACAGGGGGCTCATGATGAGTCAACATTGACTCCATGGCAGCGAGTTTAGTTTGGGTTTGCATGTATCCAAAGACCTCGCCAAAAGAAGAAAAATTGAGTCAACCGACTGGAGAAAACATGGTAATGGCATATGGACAAGGAACTAAGCTCTAAGAACTAGAGAAAACTGCAACGCCTCAATTAGAAAAAGACAATCGAATTTTAAAATGAACAGAGGCCAAGAAAGTGGAGAGCAAATGCTTTGAGAGTGATTAGGGCAAAGAAGGTATGGATGTGCTTTACAAAATTGATGTAGGTATATGTGTGGATTGTGATAAGAGTTGTATGAGCCTCTAATAAAATGTAAAAAAAGAAAAGAAAAAAAGGAAAATGATTAGGGCAAAGAATGTACAGATGTGCTTTATACAATTGATGTATGTATATGGATGGATTGTGATAAGAGCTGTATGAACCCCTAATAAAATGTTTAAAAAAACAGACAGTTCAAAGAAGACATCAAGCTGGCCAATGGACACATGAATAAATGCTCATGATCGTAAGCCATTTGAAAGATGCAAATCAAAACACCAACAAGATACCATCTCACACCAAAACTGATAGCAAAGCTAAAAAAAGAGAAAGAAACAGAAAATAACAAATACTGGAACGGGTGTGGAAAGATTAGCACCCTCATACACTGTTATAGTTATAGCTGGAGAATGGTATGTCGCTTCCTCAAACATCTGGAAGTAGAAATACCATATGACTCAACAATCCTTTTAGTTGGTATATACACTAAATAAATAGAAGCTGCTGTTCACAAAAGGATCTATGCACATCTGTGCTCACTGTAGTACTACACGCAACAGCAATAAGATAGAAATAACCTAAATGTTTATCAGTGGAATGATGAATAAAAAACTTTGGTATATACACACAACGGAATATTACACATTGCTAAAGAACAATGATGGAAGTGTGAACCACTTCATGACGTGGATGAATTTGGAAGGCATATGCTAAGTGACCACCACTTGCCTATAAGTTTGTCATACTGCGGTGGCTTGTGGGTGACTGTGATGCTGAAGGCCTGTCACTGAAATTTCAAATATCAAGAGGGCCACCCAAAGTAGACAGATTTCATCAGAGCTTCCAGACTAAGAAAAGGCTACTAAGAAGGCACAGGCTATCCACTTCAGAGCCATTGGCCACTGAAAGCCTTGTGGATGGCATCAAAATATGGTCAGTTACTGAACCTCATGAATAGAACAAAAGATTGTCAGTGGTAGAGCCAGATGATGAGTCCCTCAGGTGGGGAGACACTGAAAATATGACAGAGGAAGAGTTAGAAAATAAAAAAGGAATAACATAGTCAGCATATCTGTAACCGAAAGAACTAAAGGAAAAAAAAAAATCAAGCTTCAAGGTGTGATATTGAAATGTTCTCTGGGCAAAATACTGAACGACATGGGAAACATCCAA
The DNA here is from genome assembly GCF_050624435.1 of Tenrec ecaudatus. Lineage (NCBI taxonomy): Eukaryota > Metazoa > Chordata > Mammalia > Afrosoricida > Tenrecidae > Tenrec > Tenrec ecaudatus. Next base: position 196,639,165 of record NC_134533.1, read on the forward strand.
TGAAATTAGCAGGAGTACACAGTTACTGTACCAAAGGGAACTAGTGGGCGTACAACCATTTCAAGAGGTAGCATTTGATGAAGAATCAATGGTACTGAATGAAGAAGCCAAGCTGCCCTGAAAGCATTCCAAAAACCAGGCTCCAGGAATTGACAAACTACCGACTGAGATGTATCATCATGCTGAGGAAGCACTGGACGCACTCACTCATCTGAGCCAAGAAATTTGGAAGACAGCTACTTGGCCAAATAACTTGGAGAGATCCATATTTGTTCCCTTTCCAAAGAAAAGAGATCCAACAGAATGCTCAGATTATATATCACTAATATCACATGCAATTAAGATGTTGCTGAGAATCATCCAGCAATGGTTGCAGCAGTACATTGACACGGAGCTGCCAGAAGTGTGGGCCAGATTCAGAAGAGGATATGAACATGGGATATCCTTGTTGATGTTGGATGGATCTTGGCTGAAAGCAGGGAATACTGTAAGGATGTTTACTTGTGTCTTATTGACTATGTAAAGGCACTGGGGAATCCTAACCAATTATGGATAGCCTTGAGAAGAGTGAGAATTCCAGAAAAATTCATTGTGCTCATAAGGAACCTGTGCATAATCAAGAGGTAGTTGTGGAAACAGAACACAGGAATATTTAGTGGTTTAAAATCTGGAAAGGTGTGCATCAGGTTGTATTCTATCGGTATTCTTATTCAAAGTGCATGCTGAATAAATCATCACAAAATCTGGATAACATGAAGAAGAATGTAGCACCAAGACTGGAGGAAGGTTTATTAGTAACCTGAGATATGGGGTTGACACAACCTTGCATACTGAGACTGAGGAAGACTTGAAGCCCTTGCTGATGAAGATCAAGTATTTCAGAATAGATTACAACTCAATGTAAAGAAAACCGAAATCCTCACAATTGGTCCAATAAAGTAGCATCATGATCCACAAAAAGAAGATCGAAAGTGTCAAGGATCCACAGTCAAGGTTCATGGAAGCAGCAGTCAAGAGATCACATGACACATTGCATTGGGTAAATCTGCTACGCAACACCTCTTTAAAGTATTGGAGAGCAAGGATACTACTTTAAGGACTAAAGTGTGCCCAACTCAAACCATGGTCTTTTCCATAGCCTCGTGTGCATCTTAAAGTTGGAAATTGAATAAGGAAGATGGAAGAAAAGCTCAATGTACTTGTATTTTGGTGTTGGCGAAGAATAGGGAAAATAACCTGGACTGCCAAAAGAAACATCTGTCTTGAAAAAGATACAATTATCTCACGTATTTTGGATACATTGTCAGGAAAGATTGCTCCTGCAGAGAGACATGGCAATGAACATGAGGAAGGGCCTTGGCGAAATGGATCGACACTGGTTGCAACAATGGACACAAACACAACAACTGTGAGGATGGCACAGGGCTGGGCAGTAGTTTGTTCTGTTGTCCATGGGGTCCTTGTGAGCTGGAACCAACTCAACAGCACCTAACAACAACAAACTGCAGATGGAGTTAGTTGATCACACTAGGACATTGTGATAAAAAGAGAAAATCAAGATAAAGGCTTTTAAAAACAAAAGAAACCGACTGATGTCTACCAGGCATGGGTGGGCCAGAGAGGGAAGGGAGAGCAATGGGGCTAACGTGAAGTTAGCTAACGTGAAGGAGAAGATGATATTCTACAGTAGAAGAGAAGCGGGGAAATGTACGGGGTGGGCAAATGGGAGGTTTGGTAAACTGTTTACATTGTTGGATTGTTGAATACTGAAATGATCACCTGAAATGTGAATCCCCACCGACTACATAATAAAAAAGAATGAAGCTTCTTTTATTCTACATTGAATTTGGAAGTGGGGAAATGAGAAGCCCGTAAATTTTACACATACTTATGACGAGAAAATCTCTTCAATGACTGCAAATGTACTACTAAAAGAAGAATCTGGTACATCCATGGCCACTTCTTAGTAGTGTGGGAAAAGAGATTATAAGAGCTTCTTAACAAGATGGTTGGTGCTCATCAATTAGAGCGGCCCACATCGGAGTAACTAGAAGTCCAGTTCCTGTTAACAAGAAATTGTGTGTGTGTGTGTGTGTGTGTGTGCATGCACACACACAGGGGTAAATAAAAAAGTAAGTCCACTAGAGTTGCAGTTCATACATGCAAGGCTGATTCTCAATGTGTGCGTGCATGTTTCTGTCACCCGCGGGTGGCTGCAGACAAGTTCTTTCAGTAATACGCTTCGTTGAGCCTTGTTTGGGTACCTTCCAGAAAACAAAAAAAGTGGTTTCCAAAAAGAGCTCAGAAGTTTTGTGACAACTGAAAACTGCACTGATGAAACAAAAGGCCAGGAAAGTGGTGTCAAGGAGGGTTGTTGCTTTTTTTTTGTCAAAACAATACATCTGTTTCTTCCTCAAAGGTAGCAATGGCTGGCTGTTCTACGAGAATTTTGTTGGGATGTCTTGCCCCACCTATCCCACCAGAACTCCCACTACATAATTTTTATACTACAGCTAAGTACAGTAATGCTTAATAAGTACACTGATCTAGGCCAAAAGTAGAAGAAAAGAGGCACATGATTGTACATAGATATCTAGGGGATACGCTTTTGACATTAATATAACTATACATGTAATCGGTCGTGGCATTTTTGTATTCTAGTTCCATATTAAGCTTTTATCTCTTTATTATGCATTATATGTTTATTTACTATGCATTATATGTTTATTTGATTTTGTGAAGATTAAATGACCAATAGCTGTAAATACCTCTACGACAAGGCCAAGTGCAAATGGGCGTCTACAAATTACCAGATTCACAAGCCTTCTTTTTTCATGCCAGAAAAATGCATTGACTACCTTCTTATTTTTCTGTGTGCTCTCACTCCCTAGCCACCATTCCTACAAATGGAGACTTTGGTCACAGGATTCCTTTAGAACTTGAAATATGCATCTGAAAGAAGTCAAGAAGCATACATCAGAGTGTAAATTAAAGCATTACTTTCTTCACTGAGAAAGCCTTGCACCAAAAGAAATAAGTCAGCTACACTAATCAGTATGCTTAGTAATATAATAGATCTACATCATGGTGCAAGATACAATCTCATTTTCTCATGTGCCAATAAACTGCTTATAGACTGTCACTCTGGGTAGCCCGGTCTTAACGTACGCCTTAGACAGGTTAGCACTAAAGTCACACTCCTTCTCATGGCAGTGCTCCATGGTCGTGTTTTGAATGTGTATCCATGCACACTTTGAAGATGTGGGTTCATTTCCAGACAACGACACTAAAGAAAATACCACAATAAAGCAAGTCACGTGGACCTTTTTTGTCTTCTAGTGTATGTAGAAGCTAGTTATACTATACTGTAGTTTATTAAACATGAAATACCATTATGAAAAGGTTTTAAATAGTGTGAGAATAACCAAAATGTGACACAGAGGCATGAAATGAGCACTTGCTGTTGGAAAAATGGAGCTGGTAAACTTGATGGCTGAGTTGCCACAAACCTTCACTTCGAAACGAAGCAGCATCTGCGAAGTGCAGTAAGATGTGCCGTGCGGGGTATGTGTCTGTGCCATAAGGAAAAGTAACTTTGACGTACATACTTTTCTCTTGGGGTTATTACGTGTAATTGATCATAGGCAAAAGTGTACTCCCATTTTTGTAGCTATTTGGGATCCGCTAAAAATAGCAGTACGTTTCTCATCTTGCATATATGAAAAGCAGTTGGGGAGCAGATACATCCTTGGGCAAAGATGTAAGATGGGTACTAAATAAGTTTGTGTTTTGTTTTTTTCTCATGAGATGGTGTCTAACTCTAGGTGCTCTTTGATGAAGAGTTTGGATAATGTATCGGGGAAGATACTGGGATTGATTAGCGATGTCTTCCATAAATGTGGGAAGAAAGCATAGACACACCCCATGCTATGTATTTGCCATCCTTATCCTTCTAATAAAAAGAATGACTTGAGTTATTCTGTTTTAGGTCAGGAAAATCGTGGCCGAAAAAAAGAATCCAGCCCAACGTTTGAACCCGGAAACGCTTCTCTTCAAGACCATTACATGGACGTGGCGTTCCTCATCGACGCTTCCCAGAGAATAGGACACAAAGAGTTTGAGGCAGTCAAAGCTTCGATAACCTCAATGCTTGATTACTTTTACATTGCCCCAGACCCTCTGACCTCCATCTTAGGAGATAGAGTGGCAGTCCTGAGCTACTCTCCTCTGGATTATATGCCCAACACTGAAGAATGTCCAGTCTACCTGGAGTTTGATTTGCTCACTTATAACAGTGTCTACCAAATGAAGCATCATCTCCAAAACTCTGCTCAACAGCTCAATGGAGATGTCTTTACTGGCCATGCTCTCCAGTGGACAATTGACAACGTCTTTGAAGGAATCCCCAACCCAAGGAAAAACAAAGTTATCTTTATAGTATCAGCTGGTGAAACCAACCATTTAGACAAAGAACTCTTAAGGAATGTATCTATGAGAGCCAAGTGCCAAGGCTACACTCTATTTGTGTTTTCCTTTGGTCCTACACACAATGAGAAGGAATTAGAAGACTTAGCCAGCCACCCATTGGATCATCACTTAGTCCAGCTTGGCCGAATCCACAAACCAGATTTGGACTATATCACCAAGTTTATCAAGTCCTTTGTTCATTTGATCAGACGTAAGTCCTTCAAGATTTTCTCCACTATTGTTTATGCAATGGATTTAATGTTTCTGTGTATAATCTGTCAGCAGATCTGGCTTCGCTTCGGTCAAGAGTAAGAACCCTGGTAGCATACTGGGTTATGTGTTGTGCTGCTAACCAAAGGTCAGCGGTTTGAACCAACCAGCCACTCCTTGGGAGTCAAGTATCCCCTGACAGATCTTAGACTCAAATGTGTCAACGAGTGCTCTGACGGTGCAGCAGCAGTTCTATGGAATTGACCCAATGGCAGTGAGTTTGATTTGGTTTTGGTCAATGAAGAGTGGTGGAGTCGAAGGCCATGGGTCCAAAACTCACTGCCCTTGAGCTGATTCTGACTCACCTTCACACTACAGGACAGGGTAGAACTGCCTCTGTAGGTTTCCAAGACTAACTTTAGGGGAGTAGAAAGACTCACATCTTCCAACAAAGACCTGGGTAAAAAATCATGAAAAACTCACAGAGAAAAATTGCAGCCTACTTAATCCTGAGCCTTATTATTGCACCTCAAAGTTTTTGCCAAGAAATCTCCATGTGTTTGAAAAGCGCTTTTAAAAAAAATCCCAATCTGACACTATGTACTATGTGCCAGGTGCTCCGCTAAATTCTCATGGATTATATTATTTAATCATCCATATAGTTCTCAAAGAAAAGTATTAGTGTTACCACTTTATGGATGAGGAACTTGATATTTGGTGATATTCAATCAATTTCTCAAAGGCTTACAGTTAAAGTTGTCTGATGCCAACACACCCCTACTCATTCTCACCTAAGAACTGGACTTTCCTGCATTCAACTGTACTTCAGTTACAAAATCCCTACCAAGACACACTCTGCCCAATAACGTCCCGTCATCACCATGCTCCAGCTGTTCAAGAGTTTCTATTTTATCTTGTCCTTGTAAGCTACAGTTCATTCTGACTTCACTTCTTATGAGCCATGGACACAGATCTCTTCTAGAACTTCTTCCCCAGACCACAGGCTCAGACACAGATAGGAGAGGGTTGGGGGAACTTCAAAGGTGACTGATGAGCCTGAACCGATGTTATCGTTTTAGGGCAGGGATATAGAGCAAACAAGTCCTGGCCTATGTGCAGGAATGTGGACTAGAACAGAGGCCTCCTTGAACGGTTGGTTTTCTGTAAGTCCTCCAACTTTACCAGACGTTCAGATTCCAAAAATGCCCCGCAGGGCTCACGTAGCCCCCAGGAATCTTAGAATTCCAGAGTTATGTGTACTGTCAACCTTGTAACATGCAAAAAGTAGTGCCTTCTTCCAATCGCAAAATAAATCGGGCAGGCATTTCACTAGGTAATAGAGCCATCGATCAGAGTCCCGTTTCAGAGGGAGAGAGATAAAAGAAGTTAAGAGATGTCTTTGAATACTATCACAAGCTTGCGATACACAGAAGACGGGAACTATTGACTCAACCATTGCAATATATCATTGACTGCACCAAGATGTTTTAATTTCAGGAGAGTACTACTATTCAGAGCCCTTAATAAAATCCATTTTTGCTTGAAAACACCTCCCACTGCAGAAGAAATTGAGCTGACTTTGGGTGATGGACTAATCACCCTACTCTTTCCTCAGATGCCATCAACAAATACCCCCCTACAGATCTGGGACCCAAATGTGTCAACCTCACCTCTCCCAACCCAGACAACGCTGGAACAGAATACACTGTACTGTGAGTTGATGAATTCACAGATTGGTTAGTGCTGTAGCTGAAAAAAGTCCTTAGGATATCATTTGAAATTAATGGACTTTCTTTGTTTTCAAGACACAAGTTTGCTAGTGTGTGTGCATGCACATGTGTGTGTGCGTGCACATCTGTGTGTGCATGCATATGTGTGTGTGTTTCAAACGCTCCTGGCTTGTCCTGACAACACAGATCTGCTGTTTGCAGCCAAACAGAATATGGGTCATATTGGAAAGATCTATGTTTCCTTTTCTGTTTCTTTTACCAAAAAAATAAGCAATAACCCCTTGATTAATAGATATCTAATATTGATCACTTCTAAACAGACAACTTATAATACTAAGGACTGGGTATAAAAATCTTATAGCAGATGAAAAACATTTTAAAAGCCATAAAAATAGAAACCAACAACAACAACAAAAATATTTTCCCTTTAATATACAGAACTCATGACAGTTTGAATTCTTTCAAGTACTTTTGTCAAAATACAGCTCTAAGTACTCAATAAAAATTCAGTGGTACAAATAATATTGGCCTTACAACCCAAAGACAAACATCTAATTTCCCTTTGGAATATTACAAAATTGCCCTTGAGTCAAACTTAACCCACAAACTACATTCAGACTATTTCAATCGCATGCGTTGAAATGGATTTATGTTACATGATCTTAAAGCATTTACATATAATCCTGCAAGGGACTTGGTTGACATACTGTTCGTCTCTTTTCTCTGTCACCTCAGCCATCATCCTGAAGTGCATGGAACAGATTCAGAGAGCGGTAAGCCGTTTGGTGAATTTGATTCCCAGGAGCACCATTTCTTTATAATAGGGAGCAACCACAGTGATGGTTCTGAGACCACGATTGATTTGCTGCAGAAATTCTATCTGCTCTTCGCAACTGGAGAAATGATTAAAGACAAGGAAGAAGCACAGTCAGAAGATGTCGCAGCTTCTGAAAATCATGAACCACACGGCAAAGCAGGTAACCTTGACTCCAGAGAGTTGTGAAGTCCCTCGGTTTGTTTGGACTTTCTCTGGTGAAGGATGAGCAATGAGAACTCACTGGCACAGATAGAAATGACTGGGGAGAGATGAAAGTGGGCTGATCATCTTTCTAGAGCTACAAGAGGTGAGGGAGAATTTGGCTTAGGAGGGGCAAAAAAAAGCAAGGTATTTATGTTGACACAGCCAGAACTAAAAATAGATGTCTTCAAATAACATGGAAAGAGCTAGAAAGCACTATGCTGAGTGATACAAGTCACTCACAGAAGGACGAATATTCACAAAAAGACAAGTATGACCTCACTCATATAAAAAAGAGAATAAACCGCAAATCTATAGACTAAAAAGCTTATTGGTAGCTACCAGAGGTTGGGGGTGGGGGAAGGGTGTCAACAGTGTTGAAAATATTACCTTAAGGGCGGGTAGGATTGCACAGCCAATTACTTTAATTATTGTCAATACGTTGTACCCCTGTGAAAAGCTGACTGGGCAAAAATTGTGTGAGAGATGACGTTTATTACAATGAAAACGGAAGTGGCTGCTGCCGGCGCTATATGGACACCCAAAGGCCTCATGGAGTTTGGTTCCTTGCTTTGGAGCTGTAGGGTCATGCTTTCCTGGGATAGCTCCGTTACTTTGTTTCATAATAATGTTCCGTGTTGTGCTCTATCTCCTCCTTTGATGCGTAATGCCCGGGGTCTTAAAAGTTTACAAATGGGCATCCAAAGCACAACAATGGATCTTTACTCTCTGGCGCAAACAAGGAGAATCAGGCCTGGAAAGAGGATGTCAACTGGGTGGCTCCTTGCTTCCAATTCCAGTTACCTCCTTTGCCCAAAGACCACGGACTGAAGGGCGCCTACTGACCGGTTACTGAACATTTCGATCAAAGATTTCATAGGTAAAAAATCCTGATCAAAGGAGGGAAATGCAGAACTCATGGGCTCCGATTTCTTGAAGCCATGAAATGTGGATGAACCCCTGGAATTTTTGCCCTGGAGTTGCTATTTTTTACTTAAACCAAACTAAACAATGGTTCAACTTAACTAAAAAAAAATTTGTAAGCCTGTCTTGAGCATTATACTTTTTTAAGAACTAAGCTCATTTGGCAGAGCAGCCAAGGCTATTGCTAGAAGAACCATATCAAATCATTCCTGGCATCGCAACAATCTACGTGTCTTTGTTGAAACATTTCAGTGCTCTTCCTTTAATTCCTGGAGCCTTGTTTTTGGTTAATGCCTTCAGTGCAGTTTGAACTTCTTCCTTCAGCACCGTTGCTTCTTGCTAATATGCCACCTCCTTAAATGGCAAAATGTTGACTAGTTCTTTTTGGTATAGAGACGCTATATTCTTTCCATCTTCTTTTGATACTTCGTGCATCATTTAATATTTTGCTCATAAAATCTTGCAGTCTTGCCACTTGAGGCTTGAATTTTTTTCTTCAATTCTTTCCGTTTAAGATACGCTGAGAGTGTGCTTCCTTTTTGGTTTTCTAACTTTTCACTTTTCATTATAGTCTTTTATTTTGTCTTCTGAAGTTGCCCTTTGAATTTTCTATTCAGCCCTTTGACTTGATCACTTCTTCAATTAGCTACTTTAGCTACTCTGGGATTAAGAGCACGTTTCAGATTCTCTCCCAACATCCACTTTGACCTTTTCTTTCTTTCTTGTCTTTTTAATGGCCTCTTGCTTTCTCCGTGAATGCTCTTGATGCCCTTCCTCAGCTCATAACAGGTAGAAGAGCCACATTGAAGAATTCACTGCCTCTGCTCTTGGTTTGGTGATATGTGGCCAGGTTTTCTACATGAAATCAGCCTGAGTCTCTGCAGAAAATATCAGTTGGGCTTTCTTCTTGGAAAGTTTAAATTTATCATTTGAAAATTAGAATTATTGTAGAAATCACCAAGTTCCACTATATCTTTTTACAGATAAGAAATGGAAGGAACAGACATCTAAAGTATCTTATCTAAGAATATATGTAACACTGAAGCCAATAGTGATCCATCCCAGCGATGCTTGTTCATAGTTATATTTATTAGAACACAAGTTAGGCCGTGGAAAGAGATAATAAAATCTATCTCTGAGTTATTGACCGTTGCAAATGATACATATAAAGCTTAAAGTAGACACTGTAACTGGCCCATAACCAACTAGAATTTTCTCAGTAGTAATCTTCAAAGCCTGGTCATTTAACAATTAAAAATAAAATGCTATTTGGGTAGCTTACTAAGCCTTATGATGCTTCGTTCACCTTTTGCTTTCACCCCAAATAATGAGTTTTCCTCTTTACCTGCCACTTTCTGGTATTTTCACTGTATTTATTGACTTCATTTACAGGCTTTCTGTTTATTATCAGGTTACATTTTCCATTTTTTTACATATTTAACTTTGTGGTTGAAAATGCACACAACAGAGCATACACCTGTTCACTAATGTCTACATGTACAATTAAGTGGCATGGACTACGGTCTACAAACCCAGCCTTCTTTCATGAGAGCTCTCCCACTGGATATTAATGGGTATTTTAGAAAGGGGGGAAGGTTTTCACTAAGTCTTTAGTTTTTTTTCATGGAGAACAGTTAGCAAGAGTATTTAATGCTTTTACTTGTGGTTCTGTGAACTGAGATGTGGTGAAGCTTTGTATCACAGAGTCTTGTATCTTAGAGTATCTTATAGGCCTAGTGTTTTAAGGAATCCTGGGGTCAGACCTGGGTTTGAGTCTTATTCCTGCAACAACTGGCCACTTGATCTTGCATCCATCACTTTGCCTCACTGAGCCATAGTTTCCTCACCTTGGGAGATGATCATTTGGAAGATGCCATCACAGCGATTTCCCAGGAACACACATATTTCAATTGAAAAGTGAAGTTTTCCTCTGAGCCTGTTCCCTCATATGCAAAGTGGGGGACCATAACAGAGACTATGACATAGGCTGCTGTGAGCAATAACGGAATGCAAAGTGCATCAAACAGCGCTTGGCATCAAGTAATATCGTGATAAATGTTAGCTATTATTCACAATGGCGCAATAGAGAGGTGTGAGATGACATTATTTCGAGGCAGGTTTATATTTGGTTCTCATATTAAGTAACTGAAATAGTGAAGAAAAATAAACCGCTGCGATGGCAGAATCAGCTACAAACAGATCAGGCCTTCCCGTCATGCCGGCTGGCAAGAGACCAGCATGGCCTTTGCCTAAAGTTTTGGTGACCAAAGGCAGAAGCTACACTTACATCAACACCCCACAAGTGGGCAAACCACACTTTTTCCCAACGGGGGATGCACAAATGACTCGCGCTGATCATCGGTGATGGACACCAATCAAGCTAAGTATTGCCCTAGAAAATGCTGATAAGATACCCCGGCTCCAGGACTGAGAAAGCCACTCTGGCAACAATGCTCTGGTGTGCTGCCTTCTCAACCAATCAAAGAAAGGCTGCGGCATTTACCTTCAACCATTTTGCCTTTCTATAAGTGAGACGTGGGGGACTGCCTAACAACGATGATGATAGTGATGGCAACATATGATATTATTGCTGATGATCTCAGTGCAAAGAATGCCGTCCTGGGAATGAGGAAACCTGGGGCAATTGGTGGTAGGATAAGGGTACAAAGGGGTGGGAGGTGAAGGCATATTTGGCCCCTGCTTTGTGGCAATGAGCCTATGAGCTGGAAGAAGTCAGAGGTGGTCCCTCTGGCCATGTCCTCATCTTTCTACACTAATCTGTGAGAGGGACAACCTGGAAAAACAGCAACAGCAAACTAAGAAGCCTAAGAGCTCTGTGAGGTACCACCAAGAGGAGCAACTTACATGTGGGGGGATGTGTTGGAGATAACCTAGATCAGCGGTGCCCACCTTCTGGAGGGCATTGGATTGACCCAGGACCTGGGTGCCGCAGGGAGGGGGCTGAGAGTGGGGCGCTGCAAAGGTAGACATATACATCTTATTCTCCATTGTGGGCTATAATACAAACATTTTTTCATTGCCATGAGGGGCACAAAGTAATTTTTTCCCTGAAAAAGGGGCGGTAGGCCAAGTAACTTTGGGAAACTAATTGATAGCTATTTTATGAATTGGAACCCTAGTGGCCCTGTGGTGAGGCATTGAGCTGCTAACACAAGTTCAGGGGTTCAAACCCACCAGCAGCTTCACAGGATGAAGAAGAGACTATCCGCTGCTTCTGTAAAGATTTGCAGTCTTGGAAGCCCTAGATAGGGCTGCGATACGTCAGAATTGACTTGATGAAAGCAAGCTTACCATTGGGGTTTATCATACTACCCCAAAGTAGGCCTCTGTTATGGCGACTGAAAGTGCAGACAACTTCCAGGGGAAAATGGGAATGTAGACTTGGATTTGTTTAGAGTGTGGTGTCAACGGGGTAACCTCAAATGAGACTTAAAAAAAATCAATGATATGAAAGATGAGGTTTTTTCTAATTTATTTTTATTTTGCAGCTATTGAAGACACAAGCTGATCCGAGCAGAAAGGAACACAGTGCTAGCAGCATTTGCAATCCCAGGTGATTCCAGCCAGAAAGGGTACCTCCTAGAGTTGGCGTGGCAAGTGGCACAGATTATAAGGCAAAGACATCCAGGAAACGAACTCAGAAACCAGGAAAAGATGTCATTTCTTCTGAGACAGCTGGCCCTGATGACTAACCAGGCCTTTTATTTGACCACTCTGTACAGCTTGGGCATCGATCTTGATGATGTGTAAACGATTTTATGGGGGTTTTTTTGTCATAATTTTTATCACCTCTAGGTCTAAAATTGGAGCCTTGAGTAAAAGTCATTTGAATTGAACTTTCCCAGGCAAGTCTTCTGTCTGTTTGTAGACTTGAAATGCAAGCCTTTGGGGTCAGTGCTGGCACCACCCCATGTCTCTAGCCCCTGGGGCTCTGTAGAACCCACGCCGGGGCGACAGCCTCCCTTGCCAGACCTTTGCCCAAGGGATGGGATGAGCTCAAAGAAAAACATTAGACAATGTTACTTCATAAACTACTATTTTATGCTTTAATGATTTTCAACATGCTTTGCTTTGTGTGTATTTGCTGTGAAGGAAAAAAAAAGAAAGAAAAATGAGATGCGAACTTGATAGGCACGGAGCTGTTCTGGGGAATCACAGTGTAGTGGATGACAATTCCTGAATTAAAAGTCTGTTCTGGAAGCTTGTTCTGTTCTTTATCCATAGCTGTCTTCACACTCAGATCCTGTCGTTCAGGCTACACATATTTGGGAAATATACATAAGTTATAAAAATAAGCCAACAGTGAAAATTGTTTTTTCAAAATCATTCTGTTTGTATAAGACGATAAGAAATTACCACGTCGAGTATGTATTGTATATATCAAAAGAAGGATGAGTAAGCATAATTGCATGCCCTCAAAAAGAAACTAGAGTGTCTGCATTAGCTATCCAGTTTCCAAAGTTTCTGTGCAGAAAATTACCCCTAAGTGAGTCACGGACACATTCTGTAACGAGACAATTCACTGTAGACCAACTGATCTGAATTACACAAGATCTATTACAGGAATTTTACTATCTTGTGGAGACTTAAATCCCGACTGTTGGCTTAACAGCTGAGTGCATTAACTGTATGCACCAGCCAGCGACTCCACAGTCCATATCGTCAGCAAACCAGCTCTTTTGCTGTTGAGTCAGTTCCAACTGGAGGGTAGTAGGATACCTCATAGGGTTTCCAAGGCTGTTAGTCTTTATGGAAACAGACTGCCTCCTCCTTCTCACTCATTAGAAGGGTGGCTAATGAGTTCAAATGGCTGATAGTCCAGTTAGCAGCCAAGTGCCTAGCCAATCTCATGCCATCAGGACTCCCTTTAGAATTCCTACAAACTTAAAAAACCACACCTGCTTTCATAGAATGGATTCATAGTTCCATCAATTCATGGTACCCCTAAATAAGGTTTCTAAAGTTGTAAATCTTCATAAGATCAGACAGCCTCATCTTTTTCCCTATAGCTGGTGTGTTTGAACCATCAACGTGATGCTGGCAAAAGGCTCCGTGCTTAACCTGCAGCACTACTAGGGCTCCCGATGGGTTTCCCTAAGTTGGAACCTTTTCACCTCTCTAGGGAGTCCACTGTGTCTGCTTTCAGAGCACTTCCCCTAGTCCCACAAGATCGGAGCTCCAATTCTAGGATGTTCTTTTGACTAAATTTCTTCTCTACCTGCTGCTCTCCACCTTGACACCTCTAGCATCTATCACTCCGTGGAATGCTAGGAATGCTGGAGGATTTCCATGACTGTTCTTCATGCAGGGAAAGACTAGTCTCTTTCTGAGTCAGGACCACATCCTGTTGGTTTGCCTCCCTGTGTTCCCCCAGCTTCCACTTCCCAAATTAAATGTGGATACTGTGTCGAAATGAGGTCCTAGGACAGCTGGAGGCTGTTTTCTGAACGCATGTGACTGATCAGGACAAGGGCATAGAGAGGGTAAGAAGAGCCAGGAACAAGCTCTGACTCATACCCCAACCCCCGCCCCAATTTCAACATAAACAGATGTTGGTATTGACCACGCATTAGTAGAACCTTTTCTCCTGCTTTCCAGGCTGTCTCAGTTTTATATATACACTGCCATGGACTATCATCTCACTCCAACTCTGGTGTCTCCTTGGACTAATGCCCTGGGAGCAAGTGTCTCCCTTCTACACCACCCTCCCAACCACACCTTCGAATTTCTACCACAGTCGAAGAAGGACATTGGACCACACCAGGTTAACAGAGACTGCTCAGTGGTGCCCCCTTCAAGTGCACCTAGGGTACATGCCAAACCTGACATACATTTACCCCTGGATCAGCTCTGACCTCCCATGATGGCGAAAGAGCTGAGCTGGCACCTGGCTCACAGGACAACTGTTTATGATCACTTGCAGAAGAAAATTTATGATTCCAGGATGGTAGACATTATGAGGACAAGTGAGCAGCACAAATCATCTTTTGCCTCTCAGTAATAAGCACTTCTGCCAAGTATAAACACAGTCCATTTAGATTGGCATAAATTCATTGATAAGTCTCTATGTTTTAAGACTGTTGACAGCCAAAACCAAGTTCCTAGCTACTCACAGTGTTGATGGCCATGACACCACATCACTGTGGTGTCTACATAATCTGGTGTTAATTTGGGACTTAGGAGGATTAAGAGTGAATGGGGTGGAACCTATTCTGTCAATCAGGATATAGCCAATGAGGCTTCTGTGTGGGCATGACCTTCTCCTAAGGATTCTGGGAATTCCTGGGTTTCCTCCTTGGAAGGCTGGAGAGACTCTCTCTCACTCCCTGGGAGACGCTCTACTGATAAGACTCATGGCATAATGCCCCGGGAGCTGGAGAAGCCACATGGACCCACCCTGATGGAACTAGACCTCTGGAGCCAGAGAAGCCACATAAAGACCCCTGCCAGTGCTGAGATGCTTACAACGCCACTGAATCCAGATGACTTCCAACTCACTGGCCTGTGATCCTTCTGCATTTGGCATCATTGCATGTGTTTTGTGAGTCTGAAGAGGACTTTATAGATTGGTATCAGATATATGGGCTAATAACAGACTTATGGGCTTGGACTGGGCTGGACGGGGATGTTTTCTCAATATTCAATTGCTCTTATATATAAACCTCTTTCATATATATATATGACGGGAATGTTTTCTCAATATTCAATTGCTCTTATATATAAACCTCTTTATATATATATATATATATATATATATATATATATATATATATATATATATGTATGTATCTGTGAATTTGTTTCTCTAATCTACCCAGACTAACACAATCACCTAAATGTCTATGAGAAATACAGAATCTCTGGGCTCCACCCCAAGTCCATTGGACCAGAATCTTTATTTGAACAAGATCTCCTGGTGATTCATGTGAACAAAGCATGAACAGCCACAGTGTTATCCTCACAATTGTTGTCATGCTTGTTGTCCATTGATGCAGATACTGTGTCAATTCGTATCATTGAGGGCCTTCCTCTTTGTCTGAAACCATCTATTTTACCAAGTATGATGTCCTTTTCCAGGACCTGGCTCTCTTGATAACAAAATCTCACCACCCTTGCTTCTCAGGAACATTCTGGCTGTTCTTCTTCCAAGACATTTGTTTGTTCTCCCAGCAGTCTTTGGTACTTCCAATGTTCTTCACCAACATCATAATACAAATGCATCAATTCTTGTCCGAGCTTTTCTTATTCTCTGTCCAGCTTGAACATGAATCTGAGGTGATTGAGAATATCACGGCTTGGGTCAGTCCTCAAAATGACACCTGTGCTCTTTGACACTGAAAAGAGGCCCTGGGCAGCAGATTTACCCAATGCAATACGTGATATTTTGGCTGCTGGACAGCAGATTTGCTTAATGCAGTACGTGATATTTTGGCTGCTGCTTCCATGAGGATTGAATGAGGTCCAAGAGAAATGAAATCCTTGAAAACTTCAATCTTCCCTCTGTTTATCATGAAGTTATCTCTTGGTCCAGGGGTGTGGATTTTTGTCTTCTTCATATTAACGTGTAATCCATAGTGAAAGTTGTACTCGTAGTTTTTTGTCAGTAAGTGTCCCTTATCCTCACTTTTGGCAAGCAGGGTTGTATCATTTGCATGTCACAAGTTGTTGATGAGCCTTCCTCCAAGCCTGATGTCATGTTCTTCTTCAGACAGTCAACTTCTCAGATTATTTGTTCAGCAGGAGATGAAATAAGTATGGTGGGAGGATCCACTTTTCACTCACACCTTTGACTCACACCTTTCCTGATTTAAAAACCCTGCAGCATATCCTTGTTCTATTCAAATGACTGCTTCTTGGTCTATGCACAGGTTCTGTATGAGCACTTTTAAATGTTCTGCAATTCTATTCTTCTCAATGTTATCCATAATTTGCTATTATCCACATAGTTGAATGCCTTTGCATAGTCAATGAGAGACAAGTAAATATCTGTCTGATATTGTCTGTTTTCTAGCAAGATCCATCTGACACTAGGAATGATATCTCTCTTCTTGCATCTCTGCACCAATATATTACACAAGGTTTCAGTGGCTAATCCGCAGAGGTGGGCTGCCTATTTCTTCTTCCAAGTCTATTATTAGTCTGGAAGCACCAATGAAACTGGTTCATCAAAGGTGACCCTACTGGTATTTGAAATTCTGATTATATACCTTCCAGAAACACACAAGCCACCACAGTATGACAAACTGGCAGCTCACTGGCATAGTGAGCTGACATAACCTGGTATCAGCCATTTGAATAAAATAGTCATATGATCTTCTAGCCTGGAAATGGCAAACTGGAAATGAATGGTGTCACAACTATCCTCAAAAAGAACATTTCAATATCTATGCTGACATCCAATATGTCAGTACTAGGATCATATCACGATCCTACATGATCATGATCCTACAAAGAGCAGTTAACACACTAGCATTAAAATTTACACACAAAGATCATTTAACATTTTAATCAACTTGTATATTCTAAACTGGGTAAAACACGCACTCCAGATACATCAAGGTAAGAATGCAAGAGATAAACATAACAGAGGTAAATATTGTTATTCCTGCAGTGGCAGTGATCTCTGAGTAGATGCATGACAGGCAAATGGGTTGAAGGGGAGGGGGAGGAAGAGTAGGAAAAATAATGACATATATGCATAGAAGTTGACAGAGGATATTTGTACATGGGTGTTTACTGTTGTTACAAATGGATGCAGTAGAGCACACAGGGGCAAAGGGTAGAGAAACATCTTGTTCATAACCTAAGATCTTGAGAGAATGAATCACTGGGGCTCGGTATTAAAGATTTGGGGGACAGCAAGGTCAGTTAACATAACACAGTCCACAAAGACTAAGTTGTAAAGTTGTAGGTTATATTTTGGGGTCTGTGTTAGACAGGGTTCTCTAGAGAAACACCACCAAGACACATGCGATTATATGTATATATAGTATAAGAGAAGAGAGATATGCAGCATGAAGGAATAGAAGAGCTAATTCATCACACAGCGGGCTCAGTACAGAGGGCTCACTTCAACTCACTGCCATGAAACACTTAACATACTGGAAGTCCTTCAATTCATGAGGTCTGCTGGGTCCAAGGTCAAGGAAGCAGACAGCTGAGTCTTCCGTAGAGCAATGCAGACAGTGCAGCCACAGGAAGCAAACAACAGGGTGGGTCAGCAACTATCAGCAAGACAACAGCATCTGACAGTCCCAAGCTCAAGTGACATATACACACGCAGGGTGGCAAAGCAGGTTTCAAAGGAACCTCAAGCTCTAGCGACATGATCTACTTGTTGGCAGTCCCACAGGTAGTGTAGGTCACAAGTTGAGGCAGAGAATTAACAGCTGGATGTTGGTCTGATTACCGGAGAGCAAGAGAGAGGTGGGGCTTGCCGAGCCATTTCTCTTTTTGCCTTCCAATCAAATGTGACTTTATTATCCCACCTATCACAGGGTCTCAAAAGTTCATGAAAAGCCATCTAAGGTGCAACTATTGGTCGTTCCCTATCTGGAAGAAAGAAGACTGGTGAAAATCAAAGACACATGGAGACAATTCGTACAAATGACTGCCACATCTTTCGTCTGCAGGGTGGTTGGTGGCTTTGCCTACAGATGTTGAAAACACCAATCAAATAGACACTCTCTCCATCCGTGTAATACTCAGCATGTGGAAGCTGCTAAAAGGAGGTTAACTACTATTCTACTCTCTGTCATCATTATCAATAAAATGAGGGGACTTGCTAACTTTCCCTGCTTATAAATTCTGTGATTAAAAATGTTGCACTCTTTGATGTCTGCTTTCTGTAACTCTGCAGCCGTGACTTTTCCTCAGAAGTAGTAGTGTTTCTACAAACACACCACACACACACACACACACACACACACACACACCCTGCCCACCCACCAGTGCTTTCCCCAAAGTACCCTGCTGGCTCTGCCTGTCTCCTGGCCATTCATAGTTACAACAGAAAGTTATCTCTGTGTTTTTGGTGATTCTCACAAGCAATAAATCAGGTCCATGTGCTGTGTGGTTTTGCTTCAACTCCTGCTGCAACATCTGGGTAAAATGCCACATCCTAAAGCAGAATGTGTTCCCTGAACACACGTGGAGTGATCAATGACTGAACACCACAATTTTAGTGCTGATGGTCTTGTTACGTTGTCTGACATCCCTGGGCTTAGGAGTTGTGTCTGAGACGCAACTTTGAATACTGGAAATGTCACGTTTTATTCTACTACTGACTTGCTATATAATATTGAACTGAATGCCTCGAGACTTCCGTTTTTCTCATCTGGGGAATGGATTAGATGTGTAATAAGTACATTGTGCGGTGGCTGCCTCATAACGGGTGCACACCAGAAGTTAGGAATCGTTCCTCATGTTTCGATGTGGACGCTGGCTATAACTTTGAAGGGAGGTTAAGGAGCAGGGTTGTGTAGAAGTTTACAAATTTTAATAGTAGCTGCACTGTCCTGTGTCATGGCTACCGTCATTTAAGTAGTAGATTTTAGCAGCAACTTTCAGCTCAGTGTTTCCTTTGGAAACCTTTTGAAGGTTCCCAGCAC
The DNA here is from genome assembly GCF_050624435.1 of Tenrec ecaudatus. Lineage (NCBI taxonomy): Eukaryota > Metazoa > Chordata > Mammalia > Afrosoricida > Tenrecidae > Tenrec > Tenrec ecaudatus. Next base: position 196,658,145 of record NC_134533.1, read on the forward strand.
AAAGTGGCATGTGACCTCAGTCTCCTCCAGACTCACAACTATTTCATAGCCATGAGCTAACTTCATTACTCGTGGGTGTGCCTTGTATTAAGAGAGCTTAGATTTCTGAGTACTAAGTTTACAAAGGCTATGGTCTATCCCAGAAGCCATACGTGCATTTATGAGTCTCCACATACATTCAGCCTCCATTGAATGCCTTCTGGCCAGGAACAGGCATCACGAATTGCTTTGTCCTCTGATGTAATTGCATTAGAGTTGTTTGCTCCTACTGCCCTGAGCAGTCCAAGAGAAGTGGCATAGCCCTTGGGGATTTGCCTTGGCGTGCCCTTAGGGGCAATTGGGGTACTCCTTGATTAGAGGGTCCTGAACCACTGCAAAGTTTCTGGAACTGATTCGAGACCCCATTTGGGGTTATATAATTGAATGTTGGGGGTGTCAAAAAGTGACAACAATAAAAGATGTCTGAACACACAATGACAAAAAAGTAATTCAAAATCAAGGGCCTAGTGAATCAGAGGTGCGTGCCCATGTTGCATTGTGACTTCACCTCAGCCTTGGTTCTGAACATTCAATGTGACCTCGTGCCCCCCCGCCAAAAATCCCAAGAGTTAGATGTGTGTTCCTCTATACTACCAAAATCATTAACTTCCTTGAAAGTCGTGTTTGATTTGTCTATTTATTTGCTTTGTCTTTATCCTCGCGGTTATATAAACATTTCTTGGATGAAGAGGGATCTTGAAGGAAAAGTTGAAGAAGCCCTGCATGTGTGTCAGGATTGACTTGGTAGCAGTGGGTCATGGGAAATACAGGTGAAGATGAATATTAATAGGTTACATATAAAGCTCCGGGCTTGGGGCAGAGGCCCTGACTAGAAATAGGTGTTGTAGTGACGATGATCGCAGGTTGTGTGTTCAGAACCGAGGCTGCCAAGAAGTCCCATGATCCGCGTGGGCGTGTGCTGTCAGAGCACCTGTGATTCCTGACACCATTGATTGTGAATTACCTGTCGGTAGCTGCATAGCCAACACCTTTCACTGTTGCCAGATTTTGGCCACCCTCACATTCAGTTATGGAACGGATCAGGGGGCATAAAACACAATGTAAGAAACTCTGTTAAGCTAGCTAAGTGTCCCAGTCCCTGTCCTGTTCCCGCCCGTAACTGAAGTACTGATCTACCAGTCATGCTTCGTGACAGTGTCCCTTTCCCTCCTCTGTTCTTTTAAAGTCGCAGAATCTCTTCAAACTCTTTGCAGCCCCGAAGCCGCCGCACCCTCATACGGATGGTCTCCTTCATCTGGATGATGTGTCTGGGTCTTATTTTTTCTGCTGAAGACTCAATAAATGCCCTTCTTAAATTTGATATGAGATTCGGGGTCTCTTGTGTACCTCCAAACAGCCGTCATGTAAGATACCGCATCTCTCAAAGACCAGCACATCTGTTCTGATGACTTCTGGCAATGTTTGTCACCTGTCTGGTTGGAAGACTCTTCCTAGCTGCCTGGAGACATTTCTGACATCAGTATTTTAGTTTCTTTTGCATAAATTACCCGTGGGGTTAGAATAGCTTTCGTCTACGCAGGGTTTTAATTGTAACACTGTTCTGCCCCAGTCCCAATATTCCTTACCCATATCTTTTGCTGTAACTTTTGCTTTGAATTTTGAACATCTCCAAGGTTCTGAAAAGAAAAAAAAATCAAACTTAATGTAAGCATTTCTTTCTGCCATCCATATCTTGCAGCTTCTCCCCAGAACTAAGAAAGGTTCCACTCCTTGATTGGATCTCCCCCTCAGAAAATTGGATACTAATTCCCATCCACAGCCATCTCTTCTCCGATGCTTATGCTTTCATGCCATCCCTCCCTTTTGTAATTTAAAGGATTTCCGGAAGATTAATGTGTTTGTCCTCTGCCACGTTATACCAGAAGCTTGCTTCATATCCCCTTGTACAATATACAATATATATTTCTAGCATAACTTTGTATCTAATGAGACACTATCGGTGAAGCAAGAATACTGGCATTTGAATTCAGAAGGTGTGAGTAGAAATTTAGTTTCCTTGTCTTTAAAGAGACTTAGAAATAGCCATCTATGAGCCGTCAATGTCATTATAGTGGTTCGTGTCACTTAGGGCTAAATCAAAGGTAGAAAAGCCAACGTCCACACTCATTGCCATTGTCTATTCCTCCTCATTGTGTTCAAGTAGAACTGCTGCCTTGGGTGTCTCTGGCTATTATCTTTAGTAGAAGCTGATCATCAGAGCCGTCTTCCATAGCACCACTGCAGGAGCTTGAACTACCAGCCTTAATTAACAGAGGAGCACAAACCATTTGTGCCACCCAGGTGCCTGAGTCACACATAGTTTAAGCCTATTCCCTGTTGCTCCTGCAGCTACTCCTGCAGCTACGCCTGCCTCATGGTGGGGAACGAAAGATTGATGAAAGGGTGGGACCATTAATTCTCTTAGCAGAGCCACTTTGTTCCAGCAGTTTTCTCAAAGATAAAAAGTTATTACACTGGAACAGAAAGAGGGGGGGGGGAGAGAAAGAGAGAGAGAGAGAGAGAGAGAGAGAGAGAGAGAGAGAGAGAGAGAGAGAGAGAGAGAGAGAGAGAGAGAGAGAGAGAGAGAGAGAGAGAGAGAGAAAGAAGAAGAAGGAGAAGAAACTGTGTGTGAAAATTCCAAGTTTGCTCTTGTTCCTAGTCAAAGTCTGATTTCTCCTTAAGAATGGAGCTCCTTAGAAATGAATCTTAGATAGTTCCAAAGATAATTTATCTTTTCAAAATCTAACAGTAAAATCCCCCAGGAATAAGAAAGTATTAACTCAGAGCCAGGGTTGAGAAAGATAAATTATTCATGACTCATTGAAAGAGTTCTCACAAAATGTGTTAAATAATTATATTTGTAATATTAACCAGTGTTCTCAAATTCCCACATAGAGATCCAGACTAACGGAATTTCCTTTAATTTTAGGTACTGCTCGATGAAATATTACTTCCTCAATAGCCTAGAGACTCTTATTCCTGAAAAGTAACTTATTTGTGTTGCAAAGGTCATGAGAAGCACATTTGGAAATAGCTTTATTTCTTGCTGCTAAAGAGGATCTCGTTGATTTCTTTTATAAGCAATCTTTTCTCATTATTAAAAAGTATATATCCAATATAGGAAATATCAGAAATACAGCTCCTCTAAAGAAAACCATCTCTCCATAGATTGTTTCTTTCCTGTTTTAGGTATGTACCCTATGGGTAATTTTAAATTATAAAGCAGGGAAAAAACTGGTGACATTCAATTTCAGATTCAAAATTCAATTCAGATTCTGAATTGTCATTAAAATTACTTAAATCTGTATTTAGATTATATAAATTTAAAACTACAACAAAATCAGATTGATGTACACAAGTTATTTCAAGCATGCTGTGACATTTTTCTAATAACTGAATTGAGACAATTTTAACTTAAATTTAAATTAATTAAAATTAAATAAAATTTTTTAAATTTTCATTCTAATTAGCCATACCTCAAGTGCTCAGTATGTGACTTTTGTCTATTGTATTAGATTGTATAGATATAGATTGATAGATACACAGATAAATAAGTATAGGTATCTAAATCTCTATATATAAATATATATGCTTCCTTGAGATGCACTGTATTCATACAATATATTGTTATACATCAACACTTCCCTTTATAAACAAATATTAATCAATGTATGATTTTCAGTGACTGCAAAATATAGCATTCTTTCTGCAGTTCTACATAGGATCACTGGACTTGGAGCCAATTAGATGACACTTAGCAATAAAAATAACAGGGAGGCTAAGATTTAAAAAACATTTTTTAACTAATGAAACAGAAAATAACAAATGTTGGTGAGATTGTAGGGATATTGGGACACTTATTCCTCGCTGATGGGAATGCAACTTGGTACAGCTGGCGTGGGAAACTGCCGATTTTCCCAAACACTAAAAACAGAGCTACCATAGGACCCAGAACTTCCACTCAGCTATATACCCAAAAGATTAAAAGCTGAGACACAGAGGTGTGTGCACAAATGTTCACTGTAGCCCTACTCATAATAGTGATAGAAAAAAAAGGAAGCAGTGTTCATGCCATCAACAAAATAATGGATAAAGAAAATGTGGTACACACAGATAATGGAACACTATTTATTGTAGGAGAAATAAAGTCTTGATAACATGTTATAGTACAGATGGAACTTGGACACATTGTGTTAAGCAAAATAAGCCGAGCATAAAAGGACAAAGTCCATATGCCTTCACTTATACAAAAAGACCAGAAAGGGTGAATACATAGACAACAAGGCTTATTACTGGTTATCAGAAGTTGGAGACAGGAAGAGGGGGGTGGGCATTAATGGTAATGAAATATTGCATTGACTAAGGGTAGAGGTGCCAATTACTGTAATTACTGTCAGTAATTTGTACACCTATAATAGTGTTGAATTGGTAAGAGCTATGTGACACATGTTTTCACAACAACAAAGAGCCCGCTTATGTCTAACTACATTGTGGGATTTGATTTCTTGTTTAAGAGCTTTATGGTCATGGTTTCATGGACTACCCCAGTTCAGTGCTTCTGTTCCATCTCCTGGTTCAACAGTTAGTGACGGAGGTCTTAACAGCTCACTAACCAATGCACAAACCAACTCACTAACCAATGCACAAACCAACTCACTAACCAAACCAACTCACTAACCAATGCACAAATCAACTCACTAACCAATGCACAAACCATTGGTCTTTATTCACATAAAGCAACATGGGGCAAAGGAGAGTCAGGTAAAGGAAAAGGATGTGGAATGTGTGGCTAATTGCACCCATGAATACGCACATCTTTTGCTAAACATGCAGTAAGATACCTGGCTACCATCATTGACCATTTTGAGCAAAATTTTCATAGAAGAATCCCCATCAGAAGAATGAAAATGCAGGACAGAAGTTCAAACTCTCAGGGATCATGGCCTTTCTGGAATCAGGGAAAGTGGGTGAACCCCCAAAACTATTGTACTGGGATAAACTTCAAAGCTTAAACCAAAACATCCCCTAAAGTCTTCTTGAAACCAAACATAGTTTTATTTATCTAGTAAAAAAGGTCTGCCTTGAGAATTATGCTCTTTTCATAACTATCTGTACAGCATCAAATTAACAAGAGCATCTCAAAAATATTAGATAAGAACCTTAGGGAGCAGTGAGTCTGCATTGATGAAGAAGGAACAACTCAGAAGAGTGGGATGAGGGTGATTCTGCAGCTCGAAGGATAGAACCAAGGTCACAGAGTTCATGTGCAGGAATGGTTGTGTTGCTGTAGGTTCTACTGGGTATGTTCTCAATGGCAACAACAAAATAAATACAACTGATGGGGGCAATGAGAGAGGGTATAAGAAGAATGCAACAGGAGTGTATCAGAGACTCACAAAAGGAATGAGTAGGAAGCCAGGTTTGGGAGTAGGGAGAACTACATAGGGAGAACTCAGGTATTTGTGAAGATGAGGAACTGGGTACCCCAGCAATAGACCCAGTATAGAAATGTGAAGGGAGGTCAGATGCTTACAGACATCCTCCCTGAAGACAGTCAGTCTCTAGACTATGGAAGGCCCTGCTCCCTGCTGCTGGGAACAATGGGCTAAGGCTTGAGATCATTAGCTTGGTTCCTGTAGGTGGAGTTTACACCCTATTGATAATGGTTCCTATGAAGATCCAGATAACAGATCAAACCAGTTCAGTTACAGCCAAAGTTAGCTGCCATCCTGAGTCTAGGATCCACCCATCTTGTCACATGTATCCCTAGATTGGCCCCCTCTCATTGGTGTATCACCCATAGGGCAACCCCTTCCTGAGACGTATGTCTTTACCTATAATCAGTGGGCTTGCACGGCCCCAAAGATATATAGGCCTGGGATAACAATAGAGACCTCTCGCCCCTCTCTCTCGGCTCCTCCCTTGGCCTCTGGTCGGCTCCCCCTCTCCTCTCCTGTACTCACTCCCCTGTTCCCTTTCCCTTTTTCCTCCTTCCCTTCCCCCTTTCTCCACGTGGACTACGAAGTGGGGCTGAGGTGAGCATGCTACTATGAAATGTGTCTGACTCTGTTATTTCAATATCTCTTTTATCTCTCATGCTCTTGATGACTTTAAAATAATATTTATACATCTCAACCATACAATTGTGCCTAGCGAGCCCATGATTAGTAGTGGGGGGCTGGCACCCACCCCAGCTCATACCACATAGAAAGGCATCGCTGGACTGGGTCCACTCCAGAATGGAATGAAGCCCACATAGCTATGCTCTCATAATTCCTTCCTTACTCTTGAAGTTCCAGTTAGTTTAGCTTGAGCCACATGCCTGCCCTACGGGCAGTGCCCTAATTATAATCCCACTAAACCGCAGCCAAAAAGAAAAGGGTAACTCTCAAGAGAAATCAGAGTATTGTTAGGAAAGGGAAACAGATCTTGGCCAGTCGACCGAACAAATGACCATGGTAAACTTTTCCACATGGCCGATTCTTATTTCTCTTTCTGTGAATCATTTGGTCATGTTATCTGCCGGTTGGTCTCTTTCTTGTTCATCTTTTTCCCATTAATTATATGAGACCTACAAGGAGGCCCTGGTAATGCTGTCACGCGGCATAGTGGGCTACACATTAGGCTGCTAATGACAAGGTGAGCAGTTTGAAACCCCCAGCCAGTCATCAAGGGAAAGATGAGGTTTTCTACTCCCATAAAGAGTTACAGTCTCTTAAAGCTACAGGGGGCAATTCTACCTTGTCCTCTCACTGCCATGGAGTCAATGCTGACGCATTACAAACCCCTGGGTGTTTCTGAGACTGTAACTGTTTCCTGGAGTAGAAAGCCCAGTTTTTCTCCTGAGGAGCTGCGACGGTTTCCAACTGCTGACCATTCATATCGCAGTCCGACAGGTAACCACTACACCACCAGGCTACTCCTGGTCCATAGGGTTGCTATTAGTTGGAATTGACTCCATGGCAGTGGGTTTTCAGTGAGAATTGCAAGGCTGGCGGTTCAAACTCAGCAACCACTCTGTGGAGGGAAAGATGAGACTGCATGCTCCTATCGAGATTTACAGTACCCCAAAGACCCTACGTAGAGTCACTTGAAGTCATAATGAACTCAGTGACAGAGGCTAAGTACATTGATTTTAAAGCTGAACTCAGTGGGGCTGTGCAGAAGTCCCCTGAAGATCTCTTCATTCAATTGATAAAAGACAAGAGCTCTTTTGTGTACGTTTTGTTGTTATGATCATGTATTGGGATTTTGGAACCTATAATTAAAACATATATGACTGCTAAGGGTTTGGGTATCCTGCTGGCAGAGTGGAGTATACACGGAGCTGCTAACCACGCCAGTGGTTGAGAAGCCACCAGCCTCTCCATGGTAGAAAGAAGAGGCTATCTGTTCTTGTAAAGATGTGAAATCTTAGAAACCCCAAGGGGCAGTTCTACTCCGGCCTAAAGGGTTTCAATGAGTCAGGATTGACTCAATGGCAGCGAGTTTGGTTTGAGCTTGGTTAAAGAGTTGGCACTGTCGAATCTCTCATTGTTCTACTCGGGTCAGGGTGACACTAACCATGGAACGTATAGGTTTTAAAGCCACATTGACTTCTTTGATGGTTGTAAAACATGACTTCAAAATTCACTCACGCTTTTCCCATTGAAAAGTGGAGTCACCATGATAGGATCGCTGAAGACAAATGGGTGCATAAGCAAATGTGGCGAAGAAAGCTGATGGTGCCCGGCTATCGAAAGAGATAGTGTCTGGGGTCTTAAAGGCTTGAAGGTTAACAAGCAGCCATCTAGCTCAGAAGCAAAAAAGCCCACATGGAAGAAGCACACCAGCCAGTGCGATCACGAGGTGCCAAAGGGTCCAGGTATAAGGCATCATGCAAAAAAAAGAGAATATATATATGTGTATATATGTATGTATGTATGTGTATATATATATCTATATACAAATATATATATATATAGAGAGAGAGATATACCATAGTAAATGAAGGGGGAAGTGCAGAGTGGAGACCCAAGGCCCAAGTGTCGACCACTGGAGATCCCCTCACAGAGGGGTTTAGGAGAGGAGACGGGTCAGTCAGCGTGCGATGTAGTACCGATGAAGAACACAGCTTTCCCCCAGATCCTGGATGCTTCCTCCCCCCAACTACCATGATCTGAATTCTACCTTGTAGGACTGGATAGGACAGAGATTGTACACTGGTGCATATGGGAGCTGGAGGCACAGGGAATCCAGGGTGGACGATACCTTCAGGACCAGGGGTGTGAGGGGCAAGGCTGGGAGAGTGGAGGGTGAGTGGGTTGGAAAGGGGGAACTGATTAAAAGGATCAACATGTGACCTCCTCCCTGGGAGATGGACGGCAGAGAAGGGGGGGAAGGGCAAGATATGACAAAATAACAATCTGTGGATTATCAAGGGCTCATGAGGAAGAGGGGATCGGGGAGGGAGGGGAAAAAAAGAGGACCTGATGCAAAGGGCTTAAGTGGAGAGCAAATGCTTTGAGAGTGACTAGGGCAAAGAATGTACGGATGTGCTTTATACAATTGATGTATGTATATGTGTGGATTGAGATAAGAGTTGTATGAGCCCTAATAAAATTTTAAAAAAAGAAGAAAAAAAAAGAAAGAAAATGATTAGGGCAAAGAATGTATGGATGTGCTTTATACAATTGATGTATGTATATGCAAGGATTGTGATAAGAGTTGTATGAGCCCCTAAAAAAATGTTTTTGAAAAAAAAGAAAAGTGGAGTCACTGGTTGATGAGCCAAGTGTGATGGGAGTTATATTGCACCTGTGTCTAGGTCCACATTTCCAGACGTCACCTGCTTTCTCTTGGGACATTTGTCCTTAGAAGTCAGCCCCCATTCAATGGGGAAACCAAGCAGCCTGTGGAAAGAGCAGCGGGAAGGTGCCCCATGTTCTGACGGATCCTCTGCTTTCGCAAACTCCTTTTCTAGCTGTTCGTCTTTTCTAGCTGTCCAAAGTCAGGGGGGCCCACTCTTCTTGCTTCCATACATTCTGGCTTCATTTCTTTTAAGACTCGGTAGTTTGTTCTTTGGCAGTCCATGGGATATGCAGTATTCTTCACCAACACCACCGTTGAATGACATCGCTCAGGTATATGAGTGCAAGGCTGCATGAAAACCTTCCTGGTTAAAAACTCACACAACAGAGAGTGGAGCACACAACTTCAGTGGGCAGCCAGCTGCCTGTTGTGTTCGCCTCACAGAAATGGAATTCGTCCTTGGAGAACAAATAGCAAGAACATCAAAGAACTAGTTGTCTCTGCTAGATCCGGCTCGTTGTTTACCCTGTAGACTCGTCTCCTCCAGTACCTTTATTCTTTAAAACAAATATAAAAACTTAGAAATCCAGTTGTGACTCATTTTTTTAAGCACACATTAAATTGATATCTTTCAGGGTATGCATTTCATTATGGGAAATTAAGTAATCTTCCGATCAGGAATCTATCATGGAAAATTAGAGGGAGATTTCCAGGAAAGAAAAATGTGGCTTGGATTATGTATTTCAAATCATGATAATTAAGGAAGTATGAGGAAGCAGATTAAGAGCAGGAGACAGTAGTTTGGGCCTTGGATCTGCCACCACCACCAACTGTGTGACCCTGTTTCTACTCACCTCTATGACTCAGAAATCTGAAAGGTCTCCTTCATGCATCAGTCTCAGCATCTGAGCACAAACATAAGAAAACAAAAACTGAAGTCCAGGAGAAATAAAAATAGTGTCACAACATATATTTGTGACTGCTAATTAATACTGTTAATCAAGCTTTCCTCAAAAAAAAAAAAAAGAACACTAGGGGTGCAGTAGTTAAGCCCTTGATTGCTAACTGAAAGGTCAACAGTTCAAACCCAGGAGAAAGCTTCCGCTGAATGCTTGCTCAATGACAACAGCCTTGGAAACTCTATGGGGCAGTTCTACCCTGTCCTCTAGGGAAATTGTGAGTCAGACTCAACTGGACAGCACATAATGTTGAGTAATAACAGCAACTGAAAATATAGCTCAAGAGACTTTGGAATGGAAATAATATGCAAGGAGAACTTAGCTTGTAAGAGTTATGGGGATGAATGTTATTAATTCTTTAAAGGGCTTTCCTGAAATAATATATATATATAGGGTATCCCCCCAAAAAAACAGATTCCCTCCCCCAAAGCTATGTATTTAACTTTTTTTTTACAAAACAATCTTATCACCTTCAAAGTACTCCCCAGTACACTTAAAACATTTGTCAAATTTGCGATTCCATTCTTGGAAACATTCTTCAAATTCATGTTTGGATGGCTGAGAAAAGCAAAACGTCACAATATGACTTCCACAGATAACTCAAGAAAAAACTCAAGACCACATTCTAGTGTAGGTATTCGTGATTTTTTTAAATTACATATACTTTACCAAAATCCTCCCTGCAAATTCTACATTTCTCACTGTGTGCCTTTCCCCTGCAAAGTTACTATGAAAGCTCAAGTCCAAATCGTCGTGTGGCCTCAATCTCCCATCACAGCAGCTGTTCGCTGTTTCCTTAAGTAAGGGTGGAAAAGAGTAGGGGGCAGCTTCACAGAGTTAAAGATTACACACATAGCTATTTGGTATTCCAAATTCTAAAGTGTTGTTATGAATGTAAAACCATAGCCTTAGAAATGTCAATATTTGTGATCAGTGCATGGGAACACAATATACTACACTGTCAACTCATAAATGATTGGCAAGTGATCACGAATCTCAAATGAAATTTGCCTTCAAAGAGTGTAATGCATCTTATTGAGTGATTGTCTCCCAAAAGCCTAGAGGGCCTCAGAATCGGGTCATAAAACTCAAACAGGAACAAAATTGTTGGAGTTTTTAATTGCAAAAAATGAAAGGAAATTACTTTGCAACTTGCACTAGGACATGTTGATCTATATTATTATGTGAAATAAACTATAAACATATTAAAGCTCTCAGATTATACATTTAAACTTTTCTCATCACTTTTATGCCTTTTCCAATTTGGAGAGAGTTGGCCATCTGGGTTGGGCATTTAGCCAATATATTGCATTATTTTAGATGAAACTAGGTTAAGCAATTCTTGCTAGATAAGGGCAAATCACATTATCAGCCAACTTTTGCTGTCTACATCTTCAATTAATTTTCCATTAAACTCAACAGCAAATAGAGTTAAATATCCAAGTCCCACATGGCACAGGAAACCTACACTATTGAAACCCTACAAGGATACTATGTCCATGTTGATGCTCCTCAAATAGAGCTTTCTAGAATAAATGTCACCAGTCCCTACCACAGGTACCTGAAATTGACAGGGGCTGAGAGGGGAACCAAGGAAGAGAACAACAGTAGTCTAGCCCTCTTACTGTCCAAACTCTTTCTAGCCTGAGAGCTTGCCTGCATGCAAATTTAAAAACAATGCTCTATTTCTACTTGTTTGGGTAACGTGAGCCTCAAAGCACATCTTCCATCTGCTGTTCCATCTCCTATTTGAAACCCACGCACCAATTCAGGCATGCCGATTTAATTAGTTACATTATTAGTAATTGAGAAACAGCCTTCTATTGGGGTTTTTTTGTTGTTTTTTTTTTTTTTTTGGTCTACAAAGCCTTTTACAATGACTTGACAACAGAACGAGCAGCCAGTGATGGTGATTGTGATGCGGAATGTGTTGCTCTATTGAAGTGAGGACAGAGTCACAAAACGTTACAGGGCAGGACAAGTACACCGGTGCGCATTATCAGGCGTGTGTCTGACAGTTGGATAGTCATAACCCAGGGCTTACTCCACTGGTCATCTGGTCTTGAGAACAGCGTGGAGACAATTTCTACAGAATTGTGATTAATGGCTGGCATTGGGAAAATCGGCTGCACAGGATCCCTTAAAGAGCTGAAGAGCAAGAACCTCACTTTGAGGACTCAGGTGTGCTGGCCCAAGCCATGGTGTTTTCGATCCCCTCATATACCTGTAAATGTCGGGCATGGAGGAAGACACCTGAGGGAACCAGTGAGTGGCTCAGGACTTCAATCTCAGGGAACACCAAAGGGAATTAGCATAACATAGTTCACAACGTCTACATCCCATTTTAATTAATGAAAATGATCAACATGCAATAAGCAATGTATTGCTGATTATTGGTGATCAGAATGCAAACGTTGGAGATTAAGAATAAGAAACAATAGTTGGAAAATAAGGTCTTGGTGATCGAAACAAAGCTGAAGATTTTGTAACAGAATTTTGCAAGACCATTGACTTCTTCCTTTCAAATACCTTTTACGACAACATAAACGAATATACACAGGGACTTCACCAAGTAGAAGACATAGGAATCAAATTGACCATACCTGTGGGAGGGGTGATAGAGAAGTTCAGTATCATCAGCCAAGATAAGGCTAGGAGCCACACCCTCAATTGTTCATATTCAAAGGACAATGAAAATACCATGGAGCGCCCAAAGAACAAGCTAATCTATCTTGAAAGAAGTAGAAGCGAAGACTTCATCTCACATACTTTCGACATGTTATCAGGACATGTTTTCCACCCCTGGAAAAGGACGTCATGGTTGATAAAGTAAGAGACTGAAAAAAACAAAAACCCGAGGAAGACCCTCAACAAGATGGATTGACACAAGAGCCACAGCAGTGAGCTCAAGCATAACAACTGTGAAGGTGGCAAAGCCCTTGGCAGTGTTTCATTGTTGTTCATAGGGTCACCATACATCAGAGCAACTCAATGCCACCTATCAGCAACGGTAACATCTGACATTGTTGAGTAGTGTGCAGTGGCTTAGAAGTTTGTGAATGACCATCTAAGGTACAGTTTTTGATCTCTCCGTGTCTAAAGAAAGAAACCGTCCAATTAACTTGTGGACCACACAAACATCAGCCCCTGGGACCCTGAGAACAGAACTAGATGTTGTCTGGCTAACACTAACATCCCCTCTGATAGGTATCACTTTAGATTTGGAGAGAAATGTGGATGAGATCAGGACTGCTGGCCAGATAGAGACTAATGGAACCACAAAGATTAGGGCCACTGGCCACCTTTCAAGTCTGGAACTGAGCTCACCCCTCTGGCTCAATTTTTAGCCAAACAATGTACAGGTATTTAAGGGAATAACAACAGCATTAAGGTCTGCACACCTTAGAATAATGAATCACTTGGTACCAAGGGAGCAGTATTTACTCAAAGACAAAGTTCAGAAGAATTAGGAACAATGAAGAAATGGAGAATTAAAAAAAACATAGAGATGAGGTTGGATGGGTGATGTTAAATTGAGGGTATTGTAATGAATGAGATGAACAGAATTTGTATGAATCACTGACTATAAAACTAATAATGTACTCTGTAAATCTCCATCCAGTTCACAATAAAGCATATCTATTTTCAGAAAAATTAAATAATATACATACCTCACACCATACACAACACCTAACTTAAAATGAATTAGAGCTATAAGTTTAAAACCTGAAATTATAAAGATTGTCAATGAAAAAGAGGCACAACCTTTGGGGGCCATAATTTATGGCACAAATAGCATGCCAAATATAGCTAATAATAAACTAAGAGCAAACAATAAACTTGATAGTTAGATTCCTAAAAATTAAATACCTCTTTCATCAAAAGACTTTGATAAAAGAGTAAAAAGAAAACCTATGTTTGTGGGGTGGGGGTTGGGGGGGTGTGGCTGTCACATGAGCAACAATGATGTAATCTCTAAAATATATAGGAAATATCAACACTTCAACAGCAAAAAGACATACAATCCAACGCATACAAGAAAAGATGTCCTTCTCATTAGGAACATTTGCTTAGGGAGATGCAAATCAAAAGTACAATGAGATACCACCTCACTTTGACAATAATGGCATCGATCAAAATAACAGAGAACAACAAATGCTGGTACGGCTATGGAAAGACTTGAACTCTTGCATGCTAATGGTGAGACTGCAGAATGGCACAACCACTATGGAAAACAATCTGGTGTTTCCTTAAAAGCCTAAAACTAGGAATGGCACCCAGCAACCCTACTTTTAGGTAAAGATCCTAGAGAAATAAGAGCAGTGACATATACACACCTATGCTCATCACAACATTAATTTTACTTTAAAAAAAGAGATGGATTCAACCCGTGGTAGTTACATAATTTCATGTCAACTTGATAAAGTGGAGGGGGTGGATTCTAGCCTGTCAATCAGGTCACAACCTGATTATGCCTCGCTAGGGGAATGACTTTCTCATGAGAATTCTGGGAACTTGCTCTCTCTCGCTGCTTCACCTTCATGAGCCACTTTGAACCATGTTGATGGCAGTCAGAGCCCTGGTGCTGCTTCCACTGCCATTGGATCCACACAACTTTTCACCCACCAGCCTGTCACCTTCCTGCGTTCAGCATCATTGAATGTGCTGCATGAGTCTGAAGAGAAATTTATGGACTAGTAAAGGACTTATGGGCTAATATTGGGCTTATGGACTTGATCTGGACTGGGCTGGGATGTTTTCTTGATATACAATTACTCTTTGATATATAGCTCTTTCTTTTCTTTTTTTTTTTTTTTAATTTATTATTATTTTTTTTTATTTTTTAAATTTTAACAATTTATTGGGGCTCATACAATTCTTTTCACAGTTCATATATATACATACATCAATTGTATAAAGCACATCTGTACATTCTTTGCCCTAATCATTTTTTTCTCTTTTCTTCTTTTACATTTTATTAGGGACTCATACAACTCTTACCACAATCCATACATATACATACATCAATTGTATAAAGCACATCCATACATTCCCTGCCCCAATCATTCTCAAGGCATTTGCTCTCCACTTAAGCCCCTTGCATCAGGTCCTCTTTTTTTTCCCCTCCTCCCTCCCCATTCCCCCCTCCCTCATGTGCCCTTGGTAATTTATACATCGTCGTTTTGTCATATCTTGCCCTATCCGGAGTCTCCCTTCCCCCCTTCTCTGCTGTCCCTCTCCCAGGGAAGAGGTCACATGTGGATCCTTGTAATCAGTTCCCCCTTTCCAACCCACTCACCCTCCACTCTCCCAGCATCGTCCCTCACACCCTTGGTCCTGAAGGTATCATCCACCCTGGATTCCCTGTACCTCCAACCCTCATATGCACCAGTGTACAGCCTCTGTCCTATCCAGCCCTGCAAGGTAGAATTCGGATCATGGTAGTTGGGGGGAGGAAGCATCCAGGATCCGGGGGAAAGCTGTGTTCTTCATCGATACTACCTCACACCCTAATTAACCCATCTCCTCTCCTAAACCCCTCTATGAGGGGATCTCCATTGGTCGACACTTGGGCCTTGGGTCTCCACTCTGCACTTCCCCCTTCATTTAATATGATATATATATACATATATATACATACATATATACATATACACATATACACATACATACACACACTTACATCTTTTTTTTTTTTTTTTTGCATGATGCCTTATACCTGGTCCCTTGGGCACCTCGTGATCGCACTGGCCGGTGTGCTTCTTCCATGTGGGCTTATTTGCTTCTGAGCTAGATGGCCGCTTGTTCACCTTCAAGCCTTTAAGACCCCAGACACTATCTCTTTTGATAGCCGGGCATCATCAGTTTTCTTCACCACATTTGCTTATGCACCCATTTGTCTTCAGCGATCCTATCATGGAGGTGTGCAGTCAATGATAAGATTTTTTGTTCTTTGATGCCTGGTAACTGATCCCTTTGGGACCACTCGCTCACTCAGGCTGGTGTGTTCTTCCATGTGGACTTTGTTGCTTCTGAGCTAGATGGCCGCTTGTTTATCTTCAAGCCTTTAAGACCCCAGTCACTATCTCTTTTGATAGCCGGGCACCATCAGCTTTCTTCACCACATTTACTTGTTCACACACTTTGGCTCCAGCCGTTGTGTCGGGAGAGTGAGCATCATAGAGTTCCAATTTAATAAAAGAAGGTATTCATGCATTGAGGGAGTGTTTGAGTAGAGGCCTAAGGTCCTTCCGCCACCTTAATACTTGACCTATAAATATAGACACATAGATCTATTTCCCCATTCTCCTATATATATTTGCATGTACATGTCTTTGTCTAGACCTCCATGAATGCCCTTTGACTCCTAGCTCTTTCCTCCATCTCCCTTGACTTTCCTCCTGCCCTACTACCATGCTTCATCGCCACCTGGGCTAGAGTATACCTCTTCTCTAAGCAACCTTACCCTTGATCATTTCCCACCAGGCCTGCCACTCCCACTTCTCTACCATTTGGGGTCCCATGTTTTTCCCTTGTCCCTGGGTTTGTTAACACCACTTCCTTACCCCCCCTACCCCCCCACCCCAAGTCCCCCCAAAACTGTCGGTCCCGTTGTTTTTCCTCCAGATAGTTCATCCAGCCTGTCCTATTCAGACAGACCTGTGGAGTCACTAACATGCATGAAAACTAGACAGAGGAAAACAAAGCAACAGTATACAACCAGACGACAAAACAACAAAAACAAACCACTGACAAAGAACAGAATAAAACAGTTCACAAGAGAAAAGCTTGTAGTTAGTTCAGGGATCGTTTGCTGGCCCTTAGGAGCGTTTTCCAGTCCAGTCTATTGGGGCACCACGCCCTGGCTCTGAAGTCCACTTTCAGCATTCCCTGGGGACCTTGCCACTCCATTCCCTTGCTGTTCCGCTGCACTCCCCCAGTGATTTGCCTCGGTGTGGTGGGATCAGGTCAGGTGCAATTCCCACACTGTGTCTCCGGTGCTGTCCCCTGTATCGCCCTTAGTCACTGAGGGGCATCATGTCTCATAGTGGGGCCAGCCATGTTGTTCTCTCTGTGGACTGGCTGGATATATAGCTCTTTCTAATACATATATGAGTGTCTCTGGATTTGTTTCTCTAGTCAACCCAGACTAACACACTAGTAAATGTCCATCAACAGTGGATAAATAAATCATGGTACATATATACAAAGGAATACCAGGCAAAAATAAAGAATACTGATGAATCTGTGAAACATCCCACAACATGAATGAATTTGTAGGAGACTATTCTGAGTGAAATAAATCAAAAACACAAAAAAAACAAATATTGTATGAGGCCAGTATTATAAAACATCAAGAATAGATTTACACACAGAAAGAAAGATTCTTTGATGGTTAACAGGAAGGGAGGGGAAGAGAGGAAGAAACATTACTTTGATAGTAGACAAGAGTTAGTTATGGTGAAGAAAAGGGGAATATGCAATATGGAGGAAGTGACCAAAGCAAAAGAGACACTGAGAGATACACAGAAATAAAGGTCGACTACAGCAAATGCTACACCAAATACATGCCTATCACAGCAATAATAACTAACAATAATTTATGAGTATATACACAGTTACGTATATGTATTAAATAAGTGAGGGCAGTCATATGACAGTACACCTGTATATATGTGGTGGTGAATATTTCCACCATCATACTTGTAAATACCATCCCTAAAATCATCTAGAAGAGTAGATAGGGAGCACAATTACAGAAACCACTTAGACACTAGAACTAAACCTATAGTCATCACTCCATGCACTCTGTTTGGTAACCAGTTTCTTCCCGTCCCTCTATTATGGATAGTGAGAAATCACCAGAGGCTTATTTCCTCTGTAGATCTCACAAATGTACCTTGGGCTTCTAGTGTCTTCCATAGCCTTCTGAAAACCAGAATATCAAAATTTAGGCTCTGATACTATTCCCTCTTTAGCTTTGGATTGTATGGTTTACAATCCTTCAGTTACTGAACGTGGTGTGTTTCTGCCATGTGGACTTAGTTGACATCTCACTTACATGGCTGAAACCTAGGACTGATGAACCTATAGAGACAGCAAGTAGAGTAAGAGTTTCTGGGGGGTGGGTGTTTTGCTGTGAGGGAAGGGAGGGGGAATGGAGAGCTGATATCAAGGAGTTAAATAAGGAAGAGAATGTTTTGAAACTGATTGTGGTAGCAATTATACTGTACTGCTTGGTGTAACAACTATGGAATGACATAATATCTGTATTAGTTCCCAATAAAATGGTTTTGGGGAAAAAAAGAAAGGAAGAACCCTCTGAATCTAAATGGTAAGAACTATAATCCCCTTGGTGGACATCTGGGTCAATTTGAAAAACAGTTCATAAAAATGATGTTCTACATCCTACTTTCTATGTTGATGTGTGGATTCCAGTGTGTGACTCATCACCAGCTATGAATAACATTGAGCAGAATGGAAACTCCAGACCACTTCACGGTGCTCATGTGGAAAATGCACATGGAATAAGGATTAACCATTCTCAGTGAAGAAGGGAATACTACATGCTTTAAAATCAACAAAGGCACGGGCCATGGATGCATCCTTTCACCATAGTTTTCAATGTATGTGTTGAGCAAATACTCTGAGAAGCTGGATGATCTGAAGAGGACCTTGGCATCAGGATTGAAGGAAAGTTCATTAACAACCTTCGGGATGCTGACATCAAGGAAACTTGAAGTACTTGCTCATGAAGATCAAGAACTGCAGCCTTCAGTGTGGTTTGCAACTCAGTTATAAAGAAAGCCCAAATCCTCACAACTGTACCAATGGATAACATCGTGATAAATGGACAGAAGACTAAACTTGTCCAGGATTTCATGGCCACAATCCAATGGACATGGAAGAAGCAGTCAAGAGATCAAATGACATACTGAAGTGGGCAAATCTGCTACACAAGAATTCTTAAACGTATTAAAAAGCAAGGGCGTGGTTTTGAGGACTAAAGAGGGCCTGACCCAAAGCCTTGGTATTTTTAATTGCCTCTTAGGCATGTGAAAGTTGGACATTGAATTAAGAAGACTGCTGAAGAATAGATGCATTTGGATCATGGTGCTGGCTAGGGATATTGAACGTGTCATGAACTGTGAAATCAGTCTTGGAAGAAGCACAGCCAGAATACTCCTTAGAGGCAAGGATGATGCGACGTCATCTCATGTGCTTTGGGCATGTTGTCAGGAGAGACAGCTTGCAGGTGAAAGACATTGCTATACAAAAGGACTGGGGGAAAATAAAAGAGGAAAACCTTCAATGAGATGGATTGACACAGTGGCTGCAACAGTGGGCTTGAACTTAACAATTGTGAGACTGGTGCAGGATGGGCAGCGTTTCATTCTGTTGCCCATGGGGTCCCCCTCAGTTGGAATCAACTTGATGGCACCTAACAACAACATCCTTTGAATCTCAGCAGTGGCCAGCTAAGAAGCAAACATTGATCTTTTCCCTACTGGATCACAGGGAAACAAAGAAAACCTCAAGGAAGCAATTTTTCCAAAAGACAGATGGCCATGAGCCACAGCCTCATCTCACCTATTCCAGAAGAACTACTACCAACCACTCTGACCAGGATCACAATAAAAGTTCATGTTTCTTAAAATAATAATCATAATGTGCTTCATACATTTGTCACTGCTTTTTAGGGACGCGTAGGACTCCATTGTATGCATGTACCACAGTTTTTGATCCAGTCGACTGTTGATGGAAATTTGGGTTGCTTCCAACTCCTTGCCATTGTGAACTGTGCCCCGATGAACACTGGAGCACAGATGCATCTCACCACAGCCCCCCTATCCCTACCAACGCTGGTTGCTTTCTGATTTTTTGAATAGGACTATCTTTGAGAATGTTAGGTGGTATCTCATAGTTGTTTTAATTTGCATTTCTCTTATGGCCAACAATAGGGAACATTTTCTAATATGTTTATTTGCCATTCGGGTTTCTGCCCCTGTGAAACTTCTGTTCAGGTCCTTCACCCACCTCCTCAGTGGGCAGTTAGTTGTTCTTTTTTTTTCTTCTTTTCTTATTGTAAGCTAGCAGAGTATTGTAGAATTCGGTAATAAGGCCTTTGTCTGGTGTGTCATTACTAAAGATGTTTTCCCAGTCTGTGGGCTCTCTTACCACTCTCTTGGTGAATTCTTTCAATGTATACAGGTGTTTTATTTTCAGTATATCCCACTTGTCCATTTGTGGCTCCTCTGTATTGGTATCCTTCCCTATGCCTGATAGCCTATGTATTCCCTGTGTCCAGGTTCTCAGGTTTGTCCCAATTTCTTCATTAATGGCCCTAATTGTTTGGGGTTTTCCCTTGAGGTCTGTGATCCACCTTGAGTTTATTCTTGTGCATGGAGTGAGGTAAGGGTCTTGCTTCATTTTTCTGCAGCTAGATATCCATTTTTTCCAGACCAATTTTTGAAAAGGGCATCTGCTTCCCATTTGATATTTTTGGGGCCCTTATCAAAAATCAGTTGTCTGTATGCTGATGATTTTATTTCTGGGTTTTCAGTTCTTTTCCATTGGTCTGAATATCTGTCATTAATACCATTACCACACTGTTTTGGCCACTGTGGCTGTATAATATGTGCTAAAGTCAGGTAGCGTAAGCCCTCCCACTGTGTCTTTCCTCTTGAGTTCTTTGCTAATTTGGGGCTTCTTCCCTCTCCATATGAAGTTGGTAATCAGTTTTTCCAATTCTTTGAAGAATGATGATGGTATTCGTATCGGGATAGCAGTAAACTTATATAGTGCCTTGGGCAGAACTGACATCTTTACTATATTGAGTCTTCCATTCCATGACATGGGATATTCTTCTGTTTGTTGAAGTCACTTTTGGTTTCTTGTAATAGTGTTCTGTAGTTTTCCTCATACAAATCTTTTGTTTTTAGTCAGATATAGCCCTAGATATTTCAATTTGTGCTTCACTATTGTAAAGGGTATTACCTTTTTAACTGTCTCTTCTGTGATCTTGTCTGATATATGTACCAGTCCAATAGACTTCTGTTTGTTGATCTTGTATCCTGCCACTCTGCCATATTCCACTATCATTTCCAACACTCCACTTGTGGAGTTTGGGGGATTTTCAATATATAAAATCACATCGTCTGTGTGTCTTCCTTCCCCAGACAGATACCTTTGATGTCTTTTCGTTGTCTTACGTTGTTAGCTAGAACCTCCAGTACAATGTTAAATAGGAGTGGGGACAAGGGGCATCCTTGTGTGGTCCCCTTTATCAGTGGAATTGTTTTCTTCTTTTCTCCATTTATTACCACATTGGCTGTTGGTTTGTCATATATAGCTTGCATAGTATTGAGGAATTTTTCTTCAATTCCTATCTTCTTGAGTGTCTTCAGCAGGAATGGGTGTTGGATGTTGTCGAGTGTTTCTTCCACATCTATCAATACTATCATGTAGTTCTTATAATTTTGCATGTCAATGTGGTGAATAATATTAATGGTCTTTCATATGTTGAACCATCCCTGCATCCCTGGTATGAATAGTTCTTTGGAGCTCCCTTCCCCCAACTATCATTACCGCTATTCTACCTTAAAAATCGGATTAGCCCAACATGCACACTGCTACAGATAAGAGCCCATAACACAGGGAATCCAGGATAGATAAACCCCTCAGGGCCAACTATGAGAGTAGAGATACCAGGAGGATTAGGGGAGGGTGGGGGTGAGGAGAAAGGGGGAATAAATTACAAGGATTAATCTGTAACCCCCCTCTCAGGGGGATGAACAATGAAGAAGTGGGTGAGGGACAACAGAGGACAAAGTAAGATATGAAAATAATAATCTATAACATATCAAGGGTTCATGAGGATGGGTAGGGGAGGGAGGGGGAAGAAATGGGGAGCTGATACCAGGGGCTCAAGTGGGAAAAGAATGCTTTGAAAATCATGGTGTCATATGTGCAAATGTGCTTGACACAATGGATGGATGTATGGATTGTAATAAGAGATGTAAGAGCTCCCAAATAAATGTATTTAATTTTAAAATAAATAAATAAATATGGGGGGAGTAAGACAAAATTTGGAGTAATTTATTTTTAAATGACCAGACTTACTGGTCAGTAGGAGACTAGAGTAATTCTGGACATGGTTGCCTTGAGAAATCCTTCTAACTTAAAAACTGAAGGCTACCTTCCAGCCAAATAATAGATAGCCCTATAAATGGGAAGAATGTGTTTCTCAGAACAATCAAGTAGAAGAGACCAAAAGCACAGTAGTTGCCCCAAGCCAAAGCTGAGAGGACTAGAAGGGACAGAGAACCCAGATGGAAACACGGGACCCAAGAAGGAAAGAGGGAGAAAGTGCTGACACATGTCAGGACTACAACCAATGTCGTGGAACAATACCTGTGAGAATTATTGATTTTTGAAAGTAATTTTTCTATATAAACTTTCATACAAAGTACAATTGAAACTGTCTTCTTAACCTGATGGGAACTGACTCCTTCCCCGTGAATGGAAAGGCTCCCAGAGCCCCAGCACTGCCAGGGTGGACCAGCTCATGTCTGTGGCTTCATTTGCCTGCAGCCCTCGCTTTCATTTTGGAATGAATACCGACGTGACAAGTTTGTTAAGGGTTGAAAAAACCATCCAGGCGCAGATGGCCACACCTCCCATTGAGATACAGATGTCCTGACTAGGCTCCAGAAATGCAGTGATGAGCACTGGCTGGCTGCCCATTTATTTGTCTCTGGTAACGCAAGCGAGGGTTGCACAATGGGAAAGTCTGGGTCAGTGCAGGCCACCACCTGCAATATAGAGACCCAAGGACCTTTCCTGTTTCTCTGCCACTTTGTTCCACACTGGGCGAAAGGGAGTCTGGTTCTTTGAGTGCTGGGCAAAGTTTGATCCACCTCTGAAAGGCTTTGGGCATCAGAAGATCCAGGGCAATGGATGGGGAGATTTTGAGATGCCAGGGAAACTCAGCTGGTAGCTGAGGTGGTGCTGTTGAGCCATTCCACTGGACTGTGATTATTAGTCCGGCTTGGTTATGGGTCACGGGCTCTGCCTCCCAGAAGCCCTCTACCAAGCTTACGTTTCCTATAGAGACATCATAGTATGGGCCTGGTGTGCATGTGCAGCATCCTTGATAAAAATGAATTTATATCGGCTTGCAATTGGCTAGAAAGCTGGAGTCACTTAGGACTCATCTATGTCTTTCCATATCACTCTGAAATAAGGAAAGTATCTTGGTTAATCAAGTGCATATTTTAAAACGATAACACTGTATGAGAACAGGAAAACTTAAATTACCTAATTTAGGCTGTTAGGTAGAAGTCATTTATAGTTTGACATGTCCCAATGTTCTTTGATCTCTCTCTCTCACAATTCGTTCAGCATCCCCTGCATCAAAGCAAAACTCTACCACTCACGTGCATCTTCTGAGGTTCCTGTAAGTGCCAATCTTCCAACTAGTAACCAAGCCTTTAGTTATTAACACCACTCAGGGGCTCTGCGCTCTCTTTAAAACGTTACTCTAAGTATCAAATTAAAAGAAGTGTCCTGTGTCTCGTCAATGAAGCGAACAGGAAGTCTTTTGATCCGGGACACGTGCTAAGGGACTCCCCAAAATTGTCTTTACTATTTGCACCTCAGTGTGGGGGAAAAAAAGGTTAATATAAAAAAAAGAAAACACCGAAGGTTAATATAGCTGGCCAAAGTAACTGAATGGCGGTCTCCGTGGGATTTGAGATTATACTCCAGCCGGCAGAGGTTTTTCACGGGGGAGCAATCTTGGTCTTGAACTTGTCGTTCGTCAGGTTGATACCTCATGCTGTCGGCAGTTGAATGCACTTTTCCGGCGTTATATGGCCTGCACTCGAACCCCAGCTCTACCACGTGCAAGTTTACGAGCTGCGAGTTGACATTAAGACGCACGTGACCTCCTGTGTGTCAGAGGGGAACAGCATTCCATAGGGTTTTCAAGGAAGGCCATGACCTTTCCGATGTGAATCACCAGGCCTGTCTTCTGAGGCTCCTATGAGAGAGCTCCACGTGGCAACCTGCGGACTAGTAATCGAACCTTTAGTCAGTTGTATCACCCAGGGACTTTTATTGCTCTTTAAAATTTAATTTTAATCATCAAATTATAAAGGGAGGGGCGCAGGGGGTTGGGGAGGAAACCCACTTGTGCTCCCCCCTGAGCAGGGATGAGTCAATACTGCCCTTCTTTTCCCGGTTTGGGCAGCTTCTGTTCCCCTGGCCTGAGACTATTCTTTCCCCAGTTGTTTGCCTGATTCATATTTTGGATTTCAGCGTGGGCTTTATTTCTTCAAGCAAGCTGGCCAGAAAATTGAGTTCGAACCCCAACTTCGGTGTTCCCAAGAGTTCCCACCTCCACTAGAATGTAGGCGGAGATCCTGATTTACCTGGTTTTGTGTCGCCAACACCTAATAGCAGTACTTAGTAGATGCTCATTTTATTGTTAAATAAATAAATAGATGGATGGATAAATGAATGAATGAATGAATGAATGAATGGACTTACCGCAAGAAATTCAGTTGACTTAAGAATCAAGACTATTCTCCTGGGGACTCTGCATGCCAGAAGGCGCTGGATCCCAACCTGGGGGCACAGGGTGACTGGGACACCCGGGCCTTTCCAGTGCAGAGGAAAGAGAAGCCTTTGGAATTTCCTTGTGGTACCCGCCTTGGCGAGCCGACCTCAGCACAAAGACCAAGTCCCCAAATGAGAGACGTCCCCATTCTAGACACAGAGTTTATGGGCCTGGGGTCCGCGCGCCTAGCGCGGGTACAGGGAAAGGAGTCCTCCAGGGACGCTCTGTGGGCCCTGCCTTCAGTGACCCCCACCCCCAGCCCCATCCCCTTCTCCATCCCACCCCATCTCCGGCCCTGAGCTGAGGATAAGTAGGGATTCCACGTGGGCTCGGAGAGCACTGTGACCATGAGACAGTTCCTGCTTACTGGATCCTCTCATTCCCGCTTCGCTCCGGTGTCAGTTCATCCCCTTCCCGGGGGAAATGCTCCGGGCCCGGGGCCGCCGGGGCGGGGAAGGGTCGGGTCCGGGGCGGGGAGAAAGAAGCGCTTATAATGGCTGCAGGGAGGGGAGTAGGCACTGCTGCTGGCCGGCGGACATCGGGAGGTGAGAGGCTGCCCCCGCCGCCGCCCGACCCTCGCCGGGTTCCCCCAGTCCACCGCCTCCCGCCCGGGCGCAGGCTGGACCCGGCAGTGAGCTACTGGCGGGCGCACCCAGCGGGAGCCCAGCGGAGACTTGGCGAGTGCAGGGCGGGGGCCTCCTGGAAGCTTCCTGGGGGTAAGTGTGGAAGCCCCGACGAGGTTGACGGGTGGTCTGTGCTTGGCTGGGCCAGAACCGAGGGGCTGTGCGGGGAGCGCCGTGCAGGTGCAAAGGAAACGCGGGTTTCAACCTCTCCAACTCGCCTGCTTTGCTGTTTCGACTCCTCCAGGCTGCCCCGGCTGCCTTCTACTCTTAGTGCCCTGGATCAGCGGGTCAGAGAACCCACAGCACTCTGCTGCCCTTCCGGGCTGCCGGCTGGCTCTGTGTCCCCCACCTGCGGACACCTGGAAGGCTGTGAGGAGCTTCACCCTACACTGAGTCCCCACGGCCATCCCAAAGCCTTGCAGGTGGCGGGCATTCGCGTCTACTTGTGACATGCCCAGCCTGTATTTTCTTCTTTGCACCTAATACACTTTTATTTAAAATCGTTGGGGTTTTAGTGTTGCTTGAGGGAAGGGCGGGGAGCCCCAAATGAACCCTTTTCTTGATTCCCAGGGAGGTCCTCCTACCTGGCTTAGAACGCACCGCTCAAATCATTTTAGCAGGGGAAAGAAGCGGTGCCAGAGGGTGTGTGTGTGTGTGTGTGTGTGTGTGTGTGTGTGTGTGTGTGTGTGTGTGTGTGTGTGTGTGTGTGTAAAAGACACACAGAGAGACATTTTCTCCTTCTTCTTTTTGCAAATGTGTTTGGAAATATTTCAAGATGGCCTTTGTGAGCCAGCGGAGGCAAACTATTTCCATGGGGAAGGGGATAGTACAAATGATAGCACTCGTGATGAGGAGGAGGCTGGAAGTCTTCTACAACCTGTTTTCTTATTAAAATTCTTCACTGCTTTGCCGAGTTTTTAGCATAAGTCTACATAGCAAGTTGGGTTCCCCATGTGACAATTTGCACACAGATGTGCTCTGGAACATTAGTCACTATGTGTCAGTGTTCTCTTTGTGTTAAGCCGCAAGTCTTTTGGTAGAATTTCCATAAAAATTTTGTCAGTCAAATTTTTTTGTTGAACAGGGCAGGGAGTGGGGGAAGGAGGATCTCTCTGGCGAGTAGATTCGTAATATAAAATTTTTAGACAGATTCTATATTAAAAGCTAAAGTTCATTGTCTCGGGCCTCCATACATGGAGTCACCTGCATTAAAATGCAGAGTCATCCAAATAAAGTGCTTTAAAAAATGTGACCTTAAGCGTTTTTGTCTTTAGGAAAAATAAACCGTCAATTCCCTCCCGTCTTCATTTTACTCCAAAGTGCTTCAAGTGCCAAGGAGAACCTGAAACATAAGGTGCTGCCTTGCACCCAGACTCGGTGTGTGGGTGACATAATGCCATTTCAAATGAAACTTTAAAACTATTGTAAAGGCCAATGCTAAGTGCTGATTAGATAAACATCTTCAACTCTTTTTTTTTAGTAGCCAAGCGGGGGATGGGGGGCACTTTTGTTCAATCTTCTCGTGCACCGCTTTGGAACTTCATGTACTCAGACAAAACCAAAACCAAACTCACCTCCATCGAGTCAATGCGGACGTATAGTGAACCTACAGGACAGGGCAGAACGGCCCTTGTGGGTTTCCAAACTGACATTCCACAGGAAGAGCTGGTGATTTTGAACTACTGACCAGAAATAGGTGTGACGGTGAGCTTTTCCTCTCTCCAGGTCAGTAAGTATCAGGCATATAAGACTTTTCCAGAATAATCAAATGTTAACGAGAATCCCTTGCTTCTCCCTTCTTGCCCTTGTTTATTGCTCTTTATAGTAAGATGTTTTGCTTTGCTCTCAAACTGATGTAGTTACAGGCTAGCTTAGAAAATTCCCCGAACAAGTCACTTGGCCATGGAGCCATGAGACCTCCCTCCCCCTTGAGGATATGTAAGAAGAAATAGGACAATCCTTGTCAAGTGCCAAGGTCCTGCACTCCAAGGAGGACAATGCAATGGTCAACCTTGAGAATCAGACAAATAGAATTCTTCCCATAATTCAGTCCACAGTCTGGTTTTAGTGAATGTCTGACCTCAGTTTCCATGGAGTATAACACACGATGAACAGAAAGAATCACTTATCAAGCATTGCTATTGCCCTTGTGCCCTGGAAGCATTCCAGTTTGTAGAAATGGTCGACGGAAAGACCTGTCACTCAAGCATGCTGCTGTCCTGGAAGAGCTGTGAGGGGCTTGTGACGACACTCAGGCTAACACACACTCCTTCAGATCCCAGGCTTGACATCTGGGGAAACTTTTCCCAGCTGCAGGTAGGCAGCTTTGAGAAACACACTCTGCACCCAGCATTTTCATTCCTTTGGGAATCGGTTTTGTCGTCATAAAAAAAAATAGCATTCTCCTTTCAGCAGAAATGTATCACATTTATCTTGTCAGAATGTTTAAAGAATGGCTCAAGAAGCAACCCTCAGTGATTCAGGGGAATGGAAAGTTAAAAACGCATAGAGAAATCCTGACACCCCAGGATTCATGACAGGCTTGAATTTTTCTGATGAAGAACAAACACTCAGAGACATGGCCTCACTTCTATCCTGGTCTCTCACTCGCCGTCCAGAAAGTCTAATTTCTCCTGTGGGGTGACTTCACGCCTCTGGCAGGGAACTTTGGAGAGCTTGTCTGGAGCCGTGAATGGAAGTGGATACTGTTTCCCTGGCATAAAAGTTGTGCAGAAGAAAATATGTCTTATGTCTCTCCCATTTGTGTCCTTGATGCTTTGCACACGATCTGGCCCTTAGTAGGTACTCAAAATAAATATTTGATAAATGAATGTCTATTCAAGTTTCAAAGGGCTGGCTGACGTCTACTTGTCCTGTAAAGCTAAAGTCTTTGCACTTAGAAAATCCAACATATGCATCATCTCAGAGCAGGATAAAGGGATGTGATGGTCTCTGTGTGTGTCGCTGCTGACGGTCAGTCTTGGTAAACTGAGAAATACCAGCCTATCTGTTATTACTGACTCCAACCCTGCCTTTTGTGAGCTGTCTGGTTTGCTGAGATAACCTACGAGCTAATACTTCTCATAGACTCAAACCACAAGCCTGAGGAAACGTACTGATTTAATTTGGGCATGATGAGAAACATTCCCCCAAGTGTTCTGTTGAAGGGAGGGAAGAAAAGCAGAGCATGTCAACTCTCACAGTCTTCTGAACACAGGCATCACCATCCACCTGATGTCACATTTAGCCATTCTTTAACCACGTGCAGCTCAGGAGTATTTCAGCTCAAGAATATGTCTGTAGTTCTCAACACCCTGATTCCAGGTTGGGGAAGGGAAAGATTCTGCCAGAGCTAGTTGGCAAAGGCATTCGAGTTGGCTTGAAACCCCACGAACTAATTGCTTATTGAGCTCTTTAAAAACAATTTGATTAATGTTTGGCCAGGAACGCTGACTATAAGTCTCCAGTCCTCGAGTCCAAATACAATAGAACTTTGAAGATCATGATCAAGTTATCGTCATATTTGGCAGTGCTTGTTTGGTGGAAAAGATCCCTGTCGTGTGTCAAATGATCTAGGTACCACGCCTGGGTACCCCTACGTCATCCCCCGAAGCGTGTAGTTAACTCTATCATCTCACTGATTCCCACTTTTTCATTGTGATTCTTGGAATCGGTAATCTAAAATAGACGATGCTATTGATTCCCTCGGACGCCCTTTGCCAGCGTGGCAGATGATGTGTGTGAGTGGTTCGCCCACATCCTCCATTGCTCCTGCGCGTGCCGAAAGTTTCTTCTTCCTTCAAGTAGCCTTTTCTGGCCTCAGAGGCACATGACCAGAAGAGTGTGGGGGTTAACACTTCTCAGAGTCACCCAATCAAAGTTGATAGATAAATGCCCTGTCTGTCTCACATCTTAGGGTAGATGACTTGATGTATGAGTGGAATTCAAAAACCTTGTGGGTAGATGACTCTTGATGTATGAGTGGAATTTTAAAAAATCTTGTAGGAAAATGGAATAGAAAGAGAATGGATCTTTTTCCATTAATTTTAGAAGCCCCCTGCTATGTATGCTCTGTATTTTCTCCCAAAGATCCCAATGGAATTTGGCTCCTTTTGCTCATATCCTAGTGATAGGCTGCATCACTGTACTGGTTTCCTCCTTTCCCCTCCCTCTCTCACGTCCCCACTCACCTACAAGTGCATACAAAGAAACAAAGAAACAGAAGTTCTTATTCCAAGGTTCTCTTTTGAAGGAACCCAATTGCCATAGTTAGGTTTTATGTCAATTTGACTGGGCAAAGTTATCGGAAACAAAGATTCCCAGTTGTTTAGCAGTTTATGCCTTCCCATGATATGACCGGGCAATATAATCAACTCCGTGAGGGGATCTGGATTAGATAAGAGTGCCACCTCCATACTCAGGTCACAGCCCTGATACAACGGAAAGAAATGTTTCTCAGAAATGTGGTCTACTTCTAGTTAAGCAGATTCTGTGGGAAGGATTGGCACTTCTTGCTGATCCGGACCCTGCCTCTGTCACATCAACTTCCAGTCCTTTGAACTGGTGCCCAAAGCCCATCATTTTGCCTGCTGGCCTGTGAGTAATCAGTAGCCTGCCATATTGCTGATCGTGGATTCATTCGACTCTGCAGCCACCAGTCTGTGGCCTTCTTCCTTCCTGATTTCTCAGCTCCTGCAGATACATGAGTCAGGAAAAGCCTCTAGCTGACTATCTGAGCCAGACCGGGCTTCCCTGATTCTGCAACCGTGTGAGCCACCTTCTTGATATGAGTTTCTATAGTTTACCTTTCTTTCATTCATTCTTTCCTCTTGCTCTTTCTGTCTATATCTGCCTATCTAGCTAGCCACCATGGGTTTTGTTTCTCTAGTGAATACAGCCTAGCACACTCTTATTTATCTGGTACACCACAAGTGAGGATGACACAATGCTTCATTCTGCTTTACATAAAGTCATCCTGAGTTGGAACTGACTCCATGCTACCTAACAATTATTTCTGCAAATGTATCTCCTTATCATCATTACTCCCAGTTCCCAAACCGCCATCATCTCCTTCACTTAGACATTGGCCTCTCTTAGTCCGCTAGTGCTGCTGTAACAGAAATACCCCAAGTGGATGCCTTTAACAGACAGAACTGTATTCTCTCACAATTCTGGAGGCTAGAAATCCCAATTCAGAGTACTGGTCTTAGAGGAAGACTTTCTCTCTCTAGTACCTGGCTCTAGGTGATTCCCAGCACAAGGTCCTGTGATCACACCCCAATCTCAGCTCTTCTTTCAGGTCCATGTAATCTCTGTTCATTTGGACAAACTCTTTTATGTCCCAAAAGAGATGCACTGAAGATACAAACTAATCCTGTAGATGGCATCATGTCTCATTCACACTGTAAAATAAAACAAAAACCCCACTTCCCTCTAGTAGATGTGACGCATACTGACCCTATATAAGGTTTTGGAAAGTTTGGCCCTTTACAGGAGCAGACAACCTTATTTTTCTCCCATGAAGGAGCTACTGAGTTTGAACCAAGGACCTTGTGATTAGCAGTCCAACACTTAACCCATGTTGCCACTCTATGTTGTCAATCTTAAGCTACAAGCTGGTCAGCGATCAGCATGGTCAGCAATTCTAAACCACCAGCAGTTCCGTGGGAGAAAGAAGGGGCTTTCTACTCCTGTAAACAGTTAATGTCTTGGAAACCCACAGGGGTCGCTGTGAGCCAGCGTGGACTGGATGTCAGTGGGCTTGTTGTGATTTTATGATAACGTGCGATAACTAAATGACATCGGATCACAACATGGAGGACAATTGCATAATTCTGGCAACCCTGACCTAGCCATGTTGACACGTATTCTGGGGAGACACAACTCAATTCATGACAGTCGCCTAGGCCACCTCTCCGTCTTGGGTCTTTCTCCCTCTTAGCATTCTCTGTATTTCAGTCTGGGTTAGCTTCCTGAAATTCTCAGTTCTTATGATCCTCTGCTTCATAAAATCCAAAGTGTTTATCCAGTTTTAAAATTCTTGTACCATCTAATCTTTGTCAATTTCTCCCACCTCCTGCCCTCCCATCCCTCTTGGCCAGTGTTTCCCAACCCTCCTAGTGCCGCGACCCTTTCATACAGTTCCTCATGTTGTGGTGACCCCCCAACCATAAAATTATTTTCATAGCTACTTCATCACTGTGATTTTGCTACTGTTATAATTCAGACAACCCCTGTGAAATGGTCGTTCAACCCCCAAAGGGGTCGAGACCCTCAGGTTGAGAACTGCTGCTCTTGGCCATCACCTGTAATTCTCCGGTTCTATAAGGAGAGTTTGCTCTCTCCCAGATCTCACTATTTGCATTTAGGATTTCCGGAGCCTAGAAAAGTATTTCTCAACCCTTCCCCTGGATAACTTGTATCACCTTCGAGAGGAGACAGTCTTTCTGGAATTGGGTCCCCACAGAACCCTGAACCTCCTTTACCATCCCACTCTGCTTTCACGAGGGACCTCACGCACTGAACTATGCATGCCAGGGCAGTCAGTGCCTGTTGGAATAAATGAGCTAAGACCATGCTTCTTACTGGTGACTATGGGCAAGTCCAACCTGTAACCACTCAGTCACCGGTGCTCCATGGTGCTTCTTAGTCCCCTGAGATGACCTCCCCGGACTTGCATTTTCTCCTGTGTAGTAGAAATGTTGCTTAAGCCACTAGAAGACTGAGTAGATCTGATGGAATTATAGATTTGGGGGTGCCTGGCACAGAATTGGTGCTCCATAGATAAGGAGGGAAGTGTCATGTAACTCAAAGCATTCTGTCCCTCTGGTGTCCATTTGGTTTTTTTGGAAACGGAGCAAGAAAAACAAACAAACATATAATAGAGTCTGGTTCCCTCATACAGTTTCTTCCAAACAATTTCTCTCAGGCTTCCACATCTGTGCTGCCTGGACTAATGCCACGAGTTCAGCTTCTAAACGGAGACGCTTTTTCCACGAGTTACACCTTAGTCAATGATTCCTGACTGCAATTCCTTCCTGGGTTGTGTTCCCCTCTTCGTGATTACTCTCAGCATCACGAAAACAGCACCATTACGCACCTAATTGTTGAGCCTTCAGGGAACTGCCATCAAAATGCTGGAAACCAGATGCACACTTGTCGGTGATGTAATTCGATGGCGGCAAGCTCTAAGCAAGTTCTCACGGCGAAGACAAAGAATGCTGCGGCTTTGAGTAGTGCAGGGCACATTACCCGTATAATCGGGGCAGAGAGGGGAAGAACTGCGCCTCAGAGGGCTGTCTGCACAGAGAAAGGCTAGAAGGTAAGTTACCACTTTGGCATACCCACTTCACAGTCCATGACGACTATTTCTTTTTCAAGAAAATTCATCCATAAAGTGTTTTCTATTAATTGTAGAAAGTAGGTCGATATGTAAAATAAAAACCACGCTCATCCAGTCTTCTAACTCAATAAGGTCAAAAGTTACACACCCTCGTGGTTCTACATAGCCCAACGATTTGGGCAAAATTTATAATGAACTGCTTTTACTTAGAAAAACAGGTAGCATGATGACTGCCAATGTTCTCGATGTTTGAGGCCCATCTCATTCTCTTTGATAGACTTGAAGAGATAAATCCATTCATGTGTTCCTGACTGTAAAATCCATTCATGTGTTCCTGACGGTTTTCAACACTGTATTTCTCAGGGATCCATTGGCACTTTACTCTTTTACTTGGGTAGAGTGCTGCAATTTGGCATAGGCATTCCTTTGTTACCTCAAGCGACAACAGCGGAGGTTACAATCAGGTGGAGGGCGTGAAGCCATATGCCTTTCATACCTGCAAAACGTTGGAAAGGAGACATAAAGAGATATAGCCATGCCTCTTGCTACAGACAATAAGTGAGAGGCAGCTGGGCTCAGCCCATCTCAGGGTAGACACCAAGTATCTTCACACAGTGGGTCTCTCAATCCTCCACTCCAGGGAGTTCTCTAAGTTGCTTCACTCAACCCTGACAATGACCTTTTCTACATGATCACATTCAGTCCTCACAATAACCGAGTGAAGAAAGTATTATCATTATTGCCCTTCGACAGACGAGGACCAAGGAGGTGTCATAGTCTATTAACTTGCTTAAGATCACAGCTGGCCAGTGAGAGGATTTGGTTTGCGCCATTTGGCAAAATCCAAGCCTTGAGAGTCTATCTTTTGTTTGTTCTGCTACATAAACTAGAAAACATAGACTTCCGGATGCTAGACTCTTTCAGGGTTGATAGGCCATTTAGATCCCCACTTGAGCAGAAGTCAGAGTTTTCATGGTAAAAGAAAATTTGGGCTGAATATTTTTAGAGGAGGGAAGAAAGGGAGACTGCTGAACTCAATGTGAACCCAAAGTCCCCAAATGGTGACATTTTAGAAGCCACCAAACTCAGTAGCTTGAATTTGTGTCATGGAAATTCGGTTTTCAAAAGTCCATATCATTTTTTATTTCATTTTTCATGGAATCCTAGACATTTATAGAGGAAAGAGATCTTACAGATGATTAAAATATAGTTCGTGAACAGGACTGTAGCATGTGCTGTCCCTCCCTCCCAGAACAACACATTCCTCTAGCCTAATCAGGGTTGACTAGAGAAACAAATCCAGAGACATTCATATGTGTGTAAGAGAGAACTTTATATCAAAGAGCAATTGTACATTAAGAAAACATCCCAGCCCAGTCCAGATCAAGTTCATAACTCCAACATTACCCCATATGTCAATACTAGTCCATAAATTCCTCTTTAAACTCATGCAGCCATGCAGTGATGCTGAATGTAGGAAGATCACAGGCAAATCTTGTGGATCCAGTGGTGGTGGAAGCATCTAGCGCTGGTATAGGTCTCCATGTGTGGCTCCTCTGGTTCCAGGGCTCTGGCTGCATCTGTGTAGCTCCATGTGGCTTGTCAGCAGGAAGACAAGCAGAGAGTATCTCCCACTTCCTGGGAGGAATACAGGAGTTCCCAGAATCCTCAGGAGAAGGCCATGCCCACATGGAGGTCCCATTGGCTATGGCCTGATTGACAGGCTAGACTCCACCCCTTCATTCTGAATACCCTGAAGTTGACATGAGATTATATAACTACCACATCTATCTTCACCACAATTTTTTAAAGTGACAGATCATGGACTTAGAGAGAGCTACTAGGACATGATTAGATTTGGAATACAGGCATACCTTATTTTATTGTACTTTATAAATGATACTATCTTTTTTTTAATTGAATGAAAGCTTGTGGCAACCCTGCACCTAGTAAGTCTATCAGCACATTTTTCCAACAGTATAGGTTCGTGTCTCTGTGTCTCATTTCAAGCATTCTCATAATATTTCAATGTTTTCATAGTCCTATTACAAACTTATTAGGCCACAATACAGTGTCAAGATAATATATATGCACTGGGAAAGCAAAAAAAAATGTATGTGACTCACGTTATTGCAACATTTGATTTGTTGTGATGATCTGCAACCAACCCCGTAATATCTCCACGACGCACCTGTGTATTTTGAAGGAACTGTGGGCTTGGCTCACCAGGGAGTTGATGGTGGGATTTTGGAGAAACGTCCTCTTTACAGCCTGTTCTCAGTTGAACTTGGCTAATTGATGCAATCTTTCACACAGATGCCACTTTCAATAGCTGTCAGCTGCTGGAGGACAGAGACCATGTCTGGTTCAGATTTCACTGCATACCTCCTGCCTACCACGGTGTCTGGCCTCCCGCAGATGTCCCACAACTATTTCTGCAATGAAAGAATGAGTGAATATGCAAATGGATAAACAAACTAAAGCCACGTTATTCATCTTGGGAGTTAATTCTGTGAGGGTTTATATCAAGTGGCTACTGCTGGGGCTACAACCTAGCTCACCACACCTGCGTTCAGGCTACATTCCCACTTACAGCACCATTCCAAATCCCATCATCTTTTTTGGGGTAGGAGTGTTAGGGCATTGAGTCAAGTTCATCCCAAGTCCATTCAACCTCCTATAACAGAGCAGAACTCACATGGTTTCCTAGACTGAAATCTTATGGGAGCAGGTGCCCAGAGACACTGATGGGGAAAGACCACCAATAATTTGGTTAGCATCTGAGGATTTAACTATTGTACCAACTGGGCCCCTGGGATGAGGGAGACACCACCTAAATGTACTTCAAATGTTCCTCATGAGTAACTAGTCCATGGAGCCAGGCATTGGCAAAAGGCAGCCAGAGTTTTTCTGATCACCTGTGAAGCTCTGTTAGGCACAGCTGAGTCTGTGCTGTTTCTTCTGAGCTTGGCGCTTGCTGTCTGCTCCAGCAGAGATCCCTGCCCGGGTCTCAGTGTTGGTGAGTGTTATCATGCCTCGGACCCAGAGGAGGTCAGTCCAAGCTGTCGGACTTGAGTTCTATTCTGAAAGACAGTGCATATCTTAAGATCAGGGCAGCTGGGGCTCTTCTCTTCAAATAAAAATTTAACCATTCAGGAATGGTTCACACCCTCCCCCAGTCCCTGGGGCAATTTGAAGAAGAAGAAGAAAATCAGTGAAGGCAAGCTGTGTTTAAAAGGTGGGGGGAAGAAAATAAAAGGAGAGGGATGGGAAGAAGATAGAATGCAATTAAGAGTGTTTTCTGTTCTGTTGGAAGGAAGCTGCTGGAAATGTAACTTTCTTGTGCAATGAACCCCTCCCTGGCCCTCTGGCATTCTAACTAAATTCCTGGTCTATATATGGATATTTCATTTAATGAACAGCTGGGAAGATTGTATACTTGCTCTGTTGAGGTTTACCAGGGTGCTTCAATGTTTTCGTGTGATTGAATACTAATATTTAATCCTGCCGTATAAAAAGAGGAAATTGAAGCTCACCTCCCTGCTCCCCACTCAGGCTCTCCGAGGCGGCACCCTACCTCGTCTGCATAGTACTTCATTCTATTCTTTCCCATCAAATGACTGCCAACCTTGCTCTTTCTTCTCCGCATTACCAGACTCTGGGAAGCAACACTCAGCTCTGTGTTACACATGTAGAGCTGGTTGTCTTGTTCTAAGACCCAGTCTTCACTAGGGAAGCTTCCGGTCTAGGGAGAGGGCAGACATTAAAGACTTAAACGTCACTAGGGGGAAAGTGGGAAGGCAGGTTACAGCAACCTGACACTGTCAGAGGGGGCGACAGCAAAATGATCCCAAGGCCCTTGATGGCTGCTTTCGTGACTGCAGTGGCTGCTGGTGGGACTGAGTTGTAGAGGGAGGGATCATCATGGCAGGGGTGTTGCTAGGGTTGGTGCCACCTGTCACCAAGCTGGTAACTCATCAGCACCCCCCCACAACCGTGTCCCCCACACACACACACCCACACAAACTCCAGTAACAGGCTGCCATTGATACTCACCAGTGGGCTGAGAGGAGGATCTTTGCCTTGGCCAATGGGAGAGGAGAGGAGCTTGGGGGGCTGCTGGGAAAGGAGGTGAGACAGGCAGAGCTATGCAAATTGCAACTAGGGCTTAGGCCCTGGGGTGGGGTGGGGCTGGGGGTGGGGTCTAAGCAGGCTGCTTCACACACAGGTTGGGGAGGGGTTCTCTAGCCAGTCCCACCAACAGGGAGTAATGCGCAGGTGTTACACCACGATAAAATGTAGTCTGCACTCGGAGTTGTACAGGACGTGTGACAGTGTGCGAAGGAGATGGAGGCACCACATTGTGACTTGCCTTGCTGAACACACACTCTTCCTTGCCTTCCACCAAAATGTGCCTATTGCTTTCCACAAAACCCGACTCAAAACTCGCTGCCCCGCAAGGCTATCTGAGAGATAGGCTTTCCCTCCCTCTGCAGACCCCACTGTGGGGCTTGTCTTTCCCTCACATATATTTTCACTTCACTGATTATCTTTTCATTGTCTCACAGGCGTGTGTTTTCGTTGCTTGTCCACAGTGGACCTCTTTGAAGACAGGGGCAACCCTGGGAAGAGGGATGGAGGATATGAAATGGCTTTATTGATGTATGATTCACGCATCACATACTTCAATAGTTCGGTCATCTCAGAAAGAGGTGTACAATCATCACCACAACCAATTCCAGAACATTTTCTTTCTACTTGTTCTCATTGCTATGAGCTCCTCGTTTCCCTCCAACCTCCCCTCCCACGCTCACACTACACCATTAATCCAGTTACTGTCTCTACAGATGTATCTCTCCTGGATTTGATCTGAGTTCAAATCCTGCTCTTAACCGGCTTTGTAACCTTCGGAGGATAGCTCGTATTTTCTGAGTTTTGGTATCAATATCTGTACAACAGAAATGGTTGTGTCTACTTAACAGGATATGGTAAAGAAAAAGCATTTTGTGAGTTAGTCAAGTGTAGACTTTTCCCTCAAAAGGCAAAACCACACCATGTTCCTCTTCTATTATAGAGAATCGTCCGTAGAGGGACGTTTGTGATAAAACAGCAAATGCTACATGGGAAAACGGACACATGGACTTGCAGATCTCATTTTGCATTTTGTTTCTATTTATTTTATTTTATTTGGATTGTTTTTGAAGTGATTTCATCAGGGCCTTTCTGTGTCTTTGAAATTACTTCATAAACTACAGGCCAGTCATCAAGGCAAGGCAATTTGCCTCGCTATTGACTTCAAATTCCAGGATAATGTTGGTATTTATCGATCAGTCTCTCTACTGCCATCATCCGGGTCCTCGGGAAGTGCCTGTGCTTGACACCAAATACTTGTTCTTCTGAAATGACTGAAGTACACACACACACACCAATCACCCATGCTAACACATGGAAATGTCTCTTCTATAAGCTCGACAGCTACTGGGCTTGCCCGCCTGCACAGAGCACAGCGTCACCCTGCTGTAGGGCCTGGAACACCTCTCTGTCCCCTCCCTCAGAGGGAGAAGGCACTGAGAGCCGCGGGGCTGTGTTTCTGCATCGCGTGTTCTCAGAGGATGGCGCAGTGCTGTACCAATGCTGGTGGCTGAAAAGCGACTACACTCATCAGTGTGCTAATAACTCACTCTGACCCCAGCGCTGTCATCGGCCTGTGGGATAACTCTACTTCCAGAACTCTCAACTCAGCGTTTCAAAACAGAACTGCCTTCCAGCTCAATGACCTAAATGTGAAAAGCAGGCCACTTCAAGAGTCAGTGACCCCCCAAACGGACAATGGATTATGTCTCATGGCTCTGGGGGTTGACCGGGTTCGTTCTCAGCAGTTATTGCCACTTGGCGGGGGGTGGGGGTGGGGTGGTCTCATGAAGATAAAGGCTGCAGCTGCAGTCATCTAAAAGCTGGTTACAATCAATCATGTGTTTAACATCTGAGTTGAGGTTATTGGATCATCTGAAGACTCTTTCCACCTCTCCTCCCTTCCATGCCCTCTCTCTCTCTCTCTCTCTCTCTCTCCCTTTTCTCTCTTTCTTTCCACATAGCCTCTCCATAGGGCAGTGGTTCTCAACCTTCCTAATGCTGCGACCCTTTAATACAGTTCTTCATGTGGTGGTGACCCCCCAACCATAACATTATTTTTGTTGCTTCTTCATCACTGTCAGATGGCTGCTGCTATGAATCGGGTAACCCCTGTGAAACGGTTATTCAATCCCCAAAGGGATCACGACCCACAAGTTGAGAACAGCTGCCATAGGGCTATCTTGGACTGCTTCACAGCATGGTAGTCCCAGGCCAGGAACTTCTTACATGAGGCTGACTTCTCCCAGAGCACGCCCTGGACAAGCCTGAGTATCAGCTTCTGGTGACCTACAATGACAAGTCCCTTCTGGCACATGCTGTTCATCACGTCGTCATTCAGAGCCAACCCAGATTCCAAGAAAGGGAGTTAGACTGCCCTCCCCGTGAGAGCAGGAGCACAGAACTCATGGCCTTTTGTCTACCACGTTTTTCTCACAAATGCAGCTTCTTGTCTTTGTAAGCAATTCCTTCACATCACTACATTCCAGGGGGGTTGGTGTGGTTTTTTTTTAAGGCACATGTGTTAAAATGGAAATTCATTTACACATTTTGAAATATTTATTGCATTTCCTTAAGTCATCTTTGAGTCTCTCATCCTCTACACCAAATTTGTATAATATACATAAATTCCTTTTCTTAAATACCATTTGAACTCACTCCCTTTCTCCATTTCATTGTTCACCTCTTAATTTGAGTCACGGAGCCCTGGTGCCAAACTAGATGATGCATTGTGCTGCTGACCTCAAGCTTAGTAGTTTGAACCCACCAACATTCTGGGAAGAAAGATAAGGTTTGCCGCTCAAGAAACAATTGCCATCCTTGGCAAACCCTAGGGAGCAGCTTTGCTGTGTCCTCTGGGGTCTCCAAGCATCAGAATGGACATGACGGCAGTTGGCTTTGTTTTGTTGGCAAACCCAAGTCCCATTGCTTGACATAGTTTAATGGGATGGACCTCACCTCTTCCTCGCCAGCTCCTCTTATGCCCCCCACACCCGTTCCAGGTTGGTTTTCATAAAACATGCTGTGTCCCATTGCAAGAGCCTCTGCTGGTCCCTTCTTGTTTCTGCCGTACATGATTCAGCATTCTCTGCTTCTTCCTTTTTGGGGAATTTTTTCCAAACATGCAAAACAGTACAGAGAATCATGTCATAAATTACCTTTGCCCAGATCTGGCATGTTAACAATTTACAATATTTGTTTCAACTATTTTTAAAGAAATAAAACATTGTGTCCTGGCTTGAAGACATCTTGGTCTCCATTCCTAATCCTATTTTCCAAACTGCTTTCCCAGAGGGAAGTTGATTTGTGTCATTCCCACTTTTAACTGAAGGTATGCAACTATAACAGTAAGTCGTATTTTGTTGTTTTTTTTATAGATGACTTTGTATGTTTTTCCTGAACTAGATTCTAGATCACAATCATGTACAACTAGTGTTCTCACTTTGCTTTATATTGACGCCTATTGGATTATGTAGGTCTCAATTATCCACTTAATTCTTGGAAAATATTTCTACCTATGAGCAGGTGCCAGTTTAATTACTCATTTTCCTTGTCACGGGCATTTGGATAGTTGGCAGATTTTCATGATTGTCAATGTGTATAGACGTCACCTTGTACATGGGTGTCAAATTTTCTTTGAGGTCCATACTCTAAATAATCACTGGATCAACGTCAGATTATTGTTAGTTGATGCCAAATCAGTTCCTATGACACATGTAGAGAGCAGAACTACTCGATAGGGTTTGCCACTCTCTGACCTTTCAGAAACAGATCACCAGACTTGCCTTCCTAGTCTCCTCAGACTGGCTTTGAACTGCCAGTCGTTGCTGCTAGTGATTCAGTGCTTGCACCATCCAGGACTTATCTTTATGCATGAGCTGGGTAAAACTGTTCACCAAGAACTGATTTTGGCCCCCTTGCGAGTGTGGTACCAAATAGCCTTCCAACGTTGAGTGTATCAAATCATTTGTACCAGCCTTGTACATGAGTTTTTGGTTTCCTGCATCCTTGTCAAGCATTGGTGTGGTCACACCTTATGTTTGCTAGTCAAATAGGAGGGAAATAATATCTTCTTGCTTTCTTAATTTGCATTTCTTTAGTTCCTTGTAAGGTTGAGTATATTTGCATTAATTTATTGACTATTCTCATGTATTTATTGAGCCTTTCATGCTTTAAATGGCTTGTTTATATCTACTGC
Source organism: Tenrec ecaudatus (assembly GCF_050624435.1). Classification (NCBI taxonomy): domain Eukaryota; kingdom Metazoa; phylum Chordata; class Mammalia; order Afrosoricida; family Tenrecidae; genus Tenrec; species Tenrec ecaudatus. The sequence goes on from NC_134533.1 coordinate 196,698,850, forward strand.
CCAATTTCCCATTGGGTTCAGTGGCTGCTTATTGATTTATGTAGCACTTCATATATAGTTTGGATCTTAATCTTTTGCTGGTTAAATATGTTGTCCCTCTGTTGCTTATTTTGTATTTAGATGTCACTTGTCAGAGTTGAATGCGCAATGTAACGTAATTACATTTATCAACCACCAGTAGTCTAATGGGCTGCATTTTTTGTGTCTTGCTTCAGCAATGTTTTCCAAAGGCATCATGGTAAACTTTGTTTTAAAATGCCCCAAATTATTTCGAGTTTTCCCCATAAGCAATACTTACTTAGGTTTACCTCCATGTATCCCACATAGTCTAATACCTTGGCATAGTCAATAAAACAGATAAATATCTTTTGGGGATTCTCTGCTTTGAGCCAAGATCCATCTGACATTAGCAATTATACCCTCTTGTTCCACACCCTCTTCTGAACCTCTGGCAGCTTCCTGTCAAAGCTGTTGTATGCTCTTCAGCAAAGCTTTACTTGCATGTGACTTCAGCAAATGCTTTACTTGCATGTAATACTGTTCTATAATTTAAACATTCTGTTGAATGCTGATTCTGTTGAATCACCTTTCTTTGCAATGGGTACCAATGAGGATCTATTCCAGTCACTTGGCCAAGTAGCTATCTTTCAAACTCCCTGGCATAGACAACTAAGTGCTTCCAGTGCTTTATCAGCTTGTTGAAACATTTCCGTTGAGAAGAATTGAAATTCCAGAACATTACATTGTGCTTCTGTGGGAGCTGTACGTGAATCAGATGCAGTTAGGCAAATAGAACAAAGGAATGCTGTGTGAGTTAAAATCAGGAAAGGCGTCTCTGTAAGATGCTCTCACCAAACTTGTTCAATCTTCATGTTGAGCAAATCATCAGAGAAGCTGGACTATATGAAGAAGAATGTGACATCAAGCTTGGAGGAAGGCTTCTTAACAACCTGAAATATGCAGATGCTACAACCTTGCTTTCTGGAAATGGAAGAGCTTGAAGCAAATACTGATGAAGACCAAGGATTGCAACCTTCAGTATGGGTTATGACTCACTGTACCCCAATTCTTTTCTCACCATCGCTTTCTGCATTCAGCTTTTTAATTTGGGGTTTAATGCAATTTCTACTGAAATGCATCCTTTAGTAGTGTTTTAGGTGACCGTTCAGAAATAGTCATGGTCTGAAAATGTTTTCGTTTAACTCTCATTTTTGAGCTATAAACTCTGTTGGTATTGGAGTTCCTCCACTCCTCTTAAGATACTAGTACTATGTTCTGACATTTGCCGCCGTGTCTAATGAGATATCTGCTTACCGTATATACGTGAGTATAAACTGACCCGAATATCAGCTGAGGCACCTAATTTTGCCACAAAAACTGCATTAAAAATGTGATGAAAAGCTTGGCTTATACACGAGTATATAAGTCTCAATTCAATTCTTTATTGTTTTCGTTTTACCTCAAGACTTTGCGTACTTTACCCAGGATGGCTCATATGTTTCCTTAATTCTGGAAAGTTCTCATCCATCTCTTTAGACATTCTCATTCTCTCTCTCTCTCTCTCTCTCTCTCTCTCTCTCTCTCTCTCTCTCTCTCTCACACACACACACACACACACACACACACACACACACACCACTATTCCCCTTTGCTATACTCTGGGTAACGTATTCTTATTTTAAAGTCTATGTACAAAAACCACCATTTAATCAATCCATGCCTTAAGTGTTCGGTTTCAATGAATATTGTTTTCCATTTGTGGGTGTTTTGATGGCTGTTTTGAAGATCTGCTTATTTAATACTCTTTTCTTGTTTCATTATTGTGTTAGTCCAGGTAGACTAGAGAAACAAATTTGTAGACATTCATATGTCTATAAGAAAGAGTTTTATATACAAGAGCAATTGAATATTGAGAAAACATCCCAGCCCAGTCCAAAATCAAGTCCATAAGTCTGATATTAACCCATATGTCTGATACCAATCTATAAATTCCTTCAGACTCACGAGATGCATGCAATGATGCCAAATGAAGAAGATCACAGGCCAATGGGTGGAAGGTCTTGTGGATCCAGTGGCAGTATAAGCATCTCAGTGCTGGCATGTGTCTCCCTGTGGCTCCTCCAGCTCCAGAGTGCTAGTGTAGCTCCATGTGTCTTTTTAATAGGAATACACAGCAGAAAGTGAACATATCCAGCCTCCAGTGAGCTATTTATCTTCTTCACCACTCCAAATGAGGTCATCAAGATGTGACCTGATTGATAGGCTAGACTCCACCCCTTCACAAGTTGACAGGAGATGATGTAACTGACAATTGCTCTCATTTATACTTTCTGTTATCTTGTTGAGCATCTTTAGCATACTTTTGGTGGCCTCTTTCTGATTAATTTATTGCCTTGTGTTCTTAGGGCAGCCCAGTTTTCCATTGTGGAATTTGCAGTCTTCCCTTCAGGAAGATTCAATTACTCTCATAGTTGGCAATTTGGGGGGTGTGATTGTACCTTCAGCAACAATTGTTTACATAAGTGTGAAATTCCTATGAACCCAAAGTCAGAAAAATGTCCATAAAAAGTAGTCTTTGCCTCTGCGGCAGTATGAGGCTATAATGATGGAGACCAGTTGTTAACGTTAATTTCACAGTTTTGGGGTCCTATACCATGTGGATTTCAAATGTTTAATCCTCAGTTTAAATGTTCGATCCCCTTACCAAACATTTCTCTTCTCAACTATGAACTTAGTTTCATACAGTGCAATCTTGTAATGAGGTCTTGGTACTTAGGCATTCGAATACTTGGGTTCACAAACTATTTGTAGGATTACCTCACTGTGGGACTGTGGGAAAATTCACTCCTCTAAGCCTCCATTGTTAATCTGTAAAATGGTGACAGTAGTAGAATATACTCGATAGAATTGCTATGAATCCTACATGGTCGCTGGCACATGGGAAGCGTTTGTGACTTGATGTTTCTCTGGGCCAGAGGGGCACATTTCTTATAGTTACTGTACAGAAGTTCGAAAGCTTGTCCACTGGCCAGTCTGACTTGGTGATTTCCGTCCGTGGTCTTTACTAGTCTCAGATTCGTCTTGGCACATAAGCAAGTTTGTGTTTGTCTTTCAAAGTCAAACTCGTGATTCATCTTCATGAGTTCCTTTCAGCCTTCACCACATGCAGCTCATGTCTCCTTTCATCTGTCCATGAAGCATCATCCATCCACCCTCTTACCTGTGTATCCAAGCACCACATTGGCTCAGACGCTGTTATAGGTCCTGGGACACACAGCATGGAGAAGTCATTCCAGTCCCCTCACTGAGTTCTCATTTCTGGGGACCCGAAGACCATAATAAACAAGGAAGCAACGATCACCACAACGAATCATCAGAGGACAACGGCTGTTGGGAGAGAGAGAATTCGGGCTCGGATGCAGGGCCATGATGGGAGATGTGTATGTAGGGGAATTGTGTTCCATAGGCCACTAACCAAGATGCTCTCTAAGGAGGACATGATCCGTTGGCAAACAAAGGGAGGGAGCACAAAGGACAAAACCCTGGTGCAGAACAAGCTTGTCCTGTTCAAGAGAAAGCGAGATCGGCAGGACTAGAGGCAGGATCAAGTGAGAGAATGACCTGCAATCGGTTTTCTCTGTGTGAGAAAGTCATGTCAGCCTTTGGTGGTCGTGGCAAGGAGCTTCGGACAGGGATTTGGCACAATCTTATTCTTCCCTTAAAACAAAGCATGCTGCCTTTATCTTCCAAAGAAGACAGATGAGGGGGAAAAAAGTCCTGGCATCTACTTCTGAAAACTAGTCACTGGAAACACCATGTGTACGTGGTCAAATAGTGGGTCGATAAAAACCGAGGAAGCCCTTGGTGAGACAGATGGCTTGATACAATAGCCTCAACAGTAGATTCAAGTGTCCCTATCACGAAGATGACACGGGATGAGGTACTGTTTGGTTGTTATACATAAAGTCACCATAAGTCAGGGCTGATTCTGCGGCAGCTAGCCACAGGAGACTGGTCTGTAAATGGGCAAGAACAAGTAGGAGGCTTTTGCTCAAGTCCTAGTGAGACACTGGTATCTTAGGGTGGGGTGAAAGTAAAACTGGTGCTAGGACTGAGGCCCACTTTTTTCATGTAAAGCCAGAGGTATGAAAGAAAGAGAGGAATCAGTAATAACTCCTATTTTGGGAATGATGGCAGCTATAGTCAACAGTTTAACCATGTCACAAACCTGTAGCCGTTAATGATATTTTAAAGATTTCCTGCCTTTTTTTTAGCCCAACAATTGGGTTACAGGCCTCAGATTTTCTTAAACAGGTGAGGACAGTGGTGTTGTTGTTTGTGGGTGTGCGGTGCTGTTGGATCGGCTCCGACCCATATGAACCCTGCGCACAGCAGAAGGAAACACCGCTGGTCCTGCACCGTCCACACAACGGTGCCTCTGCCCGAGCCCTTGATGTGCAACCCGTCACCTTGAGGGCCTTCCTCTTTGTTGCCTCCCTTCCACTGAACCAAACATGGTGTCCCTCTTCAGGGACCGGTCTCTCCTGACAATGTGTCTAACGTATGTAAGAACGCTTGCCATCTTTGCCGCTAAGGAGCACCCTGGCCTTACTTTTACTAATACAGATCCGTCTGTCCTTTGAGCAGTCTGTGGTGCTTTCAATATTCTTCTCCAGCTCCATTAAAATGCATCCAGTCTTCTATGGTCTTCCTCAGTCAACGGCCAACTTTCACATGCGTATGATGCAATGGGCAGTACTGTGGCTTGGGTCGGGCACACTTTAGTCCTCAAAGAAAGATCCTTGCTCTTCAATACTCTAAAGAGGTCTTGTGCAGCAGATTTACTTAATGCAGTGCATCTTTTGATCTCTAATGGGCATTGATTGAGGATACAAACAAGATGAAACCCTTGACCATGTTAGCCTTTTCTCCCTTTATCATGATGTGACCTACTGGTCCAGTTGTGAGGAATTTGGTCTTCCTTACTCTGAGTTGTAATCCATACTAAAGACTACACTCCTTGATCTTCATCAACACGTCTTGAATTCCTGCTCACTTTCAGCAAGCAAAGCTGTGTCATCAGCACACTGCAGGTTCTTAATGAGCTTTCCTCCAATCCTGATGCTGCACTCTTCTTTATATAACCCATCTTAAACCTGATGCACACTTATCCTGACTTTAAATCATGCAGCATTCTCTTGTGTTCACACAACTGCCACTTGATCCATGCACACGTTCCAAATGAGCGCAATGAAGTGTTCCAGAATGTCCATTCTTCTCTAGGTTGCCCACAGTTTATTATGCTCCACACAGTCAAATGTCTTTGTATAGTCAATGAAACACAAGCAAACACCTTTCTGGTGTTCTCTGCTTTGAGCCAAGATCCGTCTGACTTTAGCAAGGATACTTCTCGTTCCACATCCTCTTCTTAAGCCGGTCTGAACTTCTGGTAGTTCCCTGTCACTGTGCTGCTACAACCACTGTCGGATGCTCTTCAGCAGAATCTTACGTGTGCGTGATATCAGTGATATCATTCTATAGTTTGAGGAGGATGATGGGTCACCTTTCTTTGGAATGGCACAAACATGGATCTCTTCCAGTCAGTTGGCCAGAAACCTGTTTTACAAATTTCCTGGCATAGACAAGTGAGTGCTTCCTGTGTGTTTTCAGCTTTCTGAAATAGTTCACTGGCTATCTGTCAATTCCTGGAGCTTTTTTTGGGGGGGGGGGGGGACTAATACATTCAGTGAAGCTAGAACTTCTTCCTTCGGCACCATTGGTTCTTGTTCATATGCTACCTCCAGAAATGATGGACTTGTCGGCTAGTTCTTTTGGGTACAGCGATCTTGTGTTTGTTTGTTTGTTTGTTTGTTTGTTTGTTTGTTGTTTGTTTCCATCTTGATGCCTCCTGCTAGGACAGCTAGTGGCATTTTACTTACTTTTGATCAGCTGATTCCACATCGATCAATTTGTACATTTCTGGCAAGTTAAAAACCCTTGACTCAGTCTTTTTATCTGTAATGTGAGTCTGATCGTGTTAATACTGACTGGGTTGCTGAGATAAGTAAACACACTCCATAGAACAGTGCCGGCTCAGAGTAAGTGCTCAGTAAGTGTGAGCGCCTGTTCTTATTGGTCCCAAGAATGAACCCACACATTGTGCTCCATGCCTCTGCTCAGGAAAGCCAGGGATCTTACAAGTTACCTTTACTCTGTTTGTACAAAGCACAGGAAAACTATGTTTCCACAAGCACCTAGTACTTGAGCTGACAAAATTACCGTTCAAACCTCAAAATACTACCTTGTGCCTGAATCTCTTTCGTTACCTTCCCTCCCACCTGCCCCTGAAAGTTCCTAAAACATAGGTCAAGAAATAATGGACATTTGGTGAACATTGCTCTTGATTTAGTGGTGAGGATATGAAAGAGAGCCTGTTAGGTCTAGCTCCTGCCTTCTCCTACACTAAGCCATGCATAATTTTGATTTGGCTGCAATGATAAATATTTTATCAATGACTCAATGTATTTCATTACTTCTGTAGTCCTTCTGGGCATGGCCGGCCAGATGTCTGACTAGCTGATGTCATTGTTGGCTTTTGTGAATGGGGTCAGTATGGCTGCCCTCTTGTTGCTCTAGCCAAATGCAGAGAGACCGCGGCTCCGAGAGGAGGGTCACCATCCTAGCTGGAACCCGTTGTTACCAGTGGAGATTTACAGCAGCCGGTGTCCTTTCATTGAGAAAGAGGACACATCAATGAAATGATTTCTAACAAAAAGAAAATAATTACAAATGTAAGCTAAGCTCTCTGGCACACTCCAACATGTGAGATTAAATTCCTGCTTCATCAGAGCTCAAAGAATGCATGTTGAAGGAGTGGAGAGAGCACAGGGGCCAGAGTGGGCTGCCACCTGGGGAAACGCCCAAATGTGTTTCACCTCAGATCCCACCAACCTCGCTTCGGAGCCCTGGTGGTATACTGGGTTCCCTGTTGGGCGACTAACCGCAAGATCAACAATTTGCTTCATGGGAGAAAGATGAGGCTCTCTATTCCCATAAAGCTGGACAGTCTTGAAAATCCATAGGGGTCATGCGAGAGTATGTCACTCTAAGTCAGAATCTACTTGATGGCAGTGGGTTAGGGAGACCTACTTCACAGGGTTCTCTCAAGATTCAGGGAGGTGGTATGAAAGGCCTTGGAAACATACAGAGCCAAGATTAATCTTATACAAATCTATATGAACGTCAAGGTTGGGAACTGTCTAGGGGGTAATAGTGTAATCGGAGTTTGGGCTCTGTGTTAAGGTTTGCCAAGTCATCTTTGGGACATGATGGTCCTCTTGCCTCGGGAATTCATTACACTCACCCTGGGCCTCTCTCAAAAGTTGGCTCATGTGTACTTCCTAGCCATTGTGTCTCATGCTGCGCCACCATCATCCGGAGAAGTGGTGTTGGTGTGGTTGACACTGCCATTATAGAAAATGAACTCTTCACTGCTTCCTGACAGACAGGCCATAGAAAGTTAGATGACTACTGCTTTCACTAAACAAATTACAGTCTCTCAGGGACCCAGCGAGAGCATGGCTCACCATCTTAGCATGTGGCTTCATGGTCATCTCCATTCTAGCCAAGAGGAATGTGTGTGTGTGTGTGTGTGTGTGTGTGTGTGTGTGTGTGTGTGTGGAACGCTGCCCTGTTGGAAGTCTGGAGGCCAGCTCTGGAAGCTTCAGGCACCACGTTGGCCACACACCAATGGTCAAGACACTATCGTATAACTATTGCAATTGCTGTTACTCACAATCTTTTGGCAGATTCCAGTCTTGATTGCCCAATATTTTTCTTTCCTCTACTTCGGCTTGATTAATTTTTAAATTGCTACTGTCAATTGGGTGAGGCTTACAGAGCAGATCGCCGGTGTTCCATTCCACAATTTCTACAGCCTTCGTTTATCTTAGTGTGCTAGCACGTACCCCGCTTCCTCCTGGTGTCCCCCCAGGCCTTCTGAACTTTGTTCTTGGCTAATGCTGCTCTTTTGATGTCAAATGATTGATTATTTTAAGGTGTTCACATCTCACGAGTGTTACTGCTTCTCCTTGTAGACCCGTCTCTACTGCCTGAAAATACTGCCCAATGGGTAAGTTCAGTGCCAGACCTGAAGGGTCACTAAAGTCTATAGTTTGGGGGACCCACCAACTTCAATTGGACTAGTAAGCCTGGTATCTTTGATGATTTTGAGTTTTGTTCCACATTTTTCTCTCACTCTATCGAGGACCTTCTATCGATTTCAGAGCAATTGGCAGTGGTAGGTGGGAACCATCTAGTTCTTCTGGTTTCATGGTCATGGAGACCAAGGTTCACATGGTCCACTAGTCTATTGGACAAATTATTTCCATGAGTCTTCAATTTTCATCAATCTTTTTTCCTCTGAGCACAAAGAGGCTTCACATGACTCCAACCACTGCTCACCAAAGTAGAATGTAGAACATTGTCTGTGAACAATGTCATTAAAATTTTTAATTAAAATAAAATACATTTGCTGGTTTTGTGATACAGAAAACTGAATGAATCCCAACCATTAGTTCATTTATCCACTCTTATCCACTGGTCCTTCTAAGACCTATTTGTTTGTTTATTTATTAATAATGTAATAAATCTATGAGTCTCCTACCCACATACAAACTAGAATGTTAATATCTATAATGAGTTTCTTTCCAATCTCATTCCCCAGACTCTCACATTCTATTGGCCATTATCCTGAATCTTGTGTTTATGATTTCCTTGGATCTTTAAAACCCAATTTTATGACACTGACATTCCTTTAAAAGTATATAACTTACTTTTAGTTGTTTTTAAAACTAGAAAAATAAAGTGTTTATTCTGTGCATAATTTTCTGGGACTTAACTTCGTCACTCCTTACATTGCTAATATTCATTCATATAGTTTCATCTGAATGTGTGATCATCTAGTCAATTTCAATTCATAGTGACCCTGCCTCGGGTTTCCAAGGCTCTAAGTCTTTATAGGAGTAGATAACATCCCCTTTATCCCAAGGAGCAGCTGACGGTTTTGAACTGATAACATTGCAGTAGGCCATCCAATACTTCTCCAACAACAACACCAGGGCTCCTCTCTTTGCATCTAGTTGTAGTTAATTAGGTTGATTGGTACATAAAACACCATTGTACCTTGTCTTAGTTATCAATAGGAGAGAGAGGAGGCTTTCTACTCCTACACAAAGTTTCAGTCTCGGAAGCCCACAGGGCACTTCCAGACTATCCTACAGGGTGGCTCGGAGTTCGAATGGCCTCCATAGCAGTGAGTTTGGTTTTCAGTTTTTTTGTTTGTTTGTTTGTTTGGGCATTCTTCAAAAATAACTCCTTGGATTATTTCCAGACTTGCGCTATTGTGATAGGTGCTGCTATAGACCTTCTTGAACTTACCTCTTGGTATGTATGTGCAAGAATTTCCTAGGACAATTGCCTGGTCATAGGGCATGAGAGTGTTCCATTTGATGGCACAACGGCAACTGTTTTCCAAAGTGGTGGCACCCATTTAAACGCCCATCTTATAGATGAGATCCACATCGCTCCAATACTTAATTTTATCAGATGTGACATTGTTGCCAGTTGAATGAATGTCATATGATATCGAAATCCTTGATCACACGTGAGTGTGCACATTTCTTCATGCTTAGTACCTATATGTGTTTTGGTTTCTATGAAATGCCTGTTTATGTTTTGGGCTCTTGTTGTTTTTGCTAGTTCTTTTCCACTGGTTTCTACTGTTGTGTGATTCCCCTTCATAGCAACCCTATAGGACAGGATTGAAGTCCCATAGAGTTAAGATGAAGCTTTCTACTCCTATCATGATGTACAGGCTCAGAAATCCACAGGGGCAGTTCTACACAGTCCTAGAGGGTAGCTGTGAGTTGGAATCGACTCAATGTCAGTTAATTTAGGGCAGGGGGGAGATTTTGTAGGGATGAGGATGGAGGGATCTTTGCGAACGCAGTTTGCCAGGCCTTTTCCCTGCAGAGCAGTCGATGGATTCCAATTGCCAGCCTTTAGGCTAGCAACCATATGCATCACCATCAAACCACCAGGGCTCCTCCCTAATTTCTAGGGATACATATTGTGATGCAGATATTTCCCACTGTGATTGTCAGATGCATGACCTGTTCGAAGGTGGGGTTGCTCAGATTTAGGGAGACTAACCCCTTGTGCTTCAGATGAGGAATGTAGGGGAGTCAAGTCATAGTTTGAGGTCACACAACTGCTTAGGGACAGAGCGTACTTTAAGTCAAGAGACTTTGGGTGAGCTTCTTCAACGTAGGGCAGTAGTAAGGTCACCTGGATGACATTGTTCAAATATGATCAATGTAAACATCCTCGTGCTATTGGGGAAAAATGTGTCACTGCAACCAAAGCTTGCCTGGGCAATGCGTGGCTGTGCATTGTGTTTCCCTTATCTTTGTTGACGTATGTGTGCCTGAATAGGCTCACCGTGAGTCAGAATTGACCCGATGGCAGTGAGTCTGGTTTTGGGTTTGGTTGTGTCAAAGGGCTAATCTGAAACATTTTAACATTTAATTCTGACTGAGTATTGTTTTCTATATTTTGATTTCTGAGAAGGAAAATGGCTTGAAGAAGGGAAATTAGGGAAAAGATCAGGAGTTAAATAAGTCAATAAGCTTTTTTCTTCAACTTTGTGGCAAAGACCCAATGCTGTTTCTTAACAATATAGTTTCTGAAGAAAAATAAAATCAGTACTTGAGAAATGATGAATCTGGCATGCCTTATTATAAAGGATAGAAATTGCATTTATATTAATTCTGCTGAAGTTTCTTTTGTATTCATCTTGGATGCTTGATTTCATTTGGAGGACAGGATACAGCCAAGATGAGGAATTGGCTGTCGCAGGGCAGAAGTTTCCCTGGAACTCTGGTTTCCAATAGTCTCAAGGGAGGTGTTGCACAAAATCTACACATTCTGGATTTGAAGCCAAGGATTGGGGAGACTGGGTTTATTTTCCAGCTGTGGTTTTAATTAGAAGCATGCTACCTTTTCAACAGAAAGTTTACAGAGATCCAGATTGTTTTTAAACTTCTAAAACAGATGTATTAGTCTCTACTTGCCTGCTTCAGAATGAATGGTGTACATCGAGTTTCAGATTCAAGAGACCTGTACTTTGGAGTGTGTTTTTCTCTAATGAAAGGCAATCAATCTCACTGCTGTTAAATTAAGATGGAATGAATTTTAAATATGTATATTGACTAAATAAATACCTTCTTTATTCTCTCTTCCTATGTCTCCAGGTGATCGGATCTCTTTTAAATTTAAGTATTAAATTCCTGGTCATATCGGGTAGCAGAACAACATACAGACTATAGGAGGGAGTTCTTGTCCCCATCACACACAATGCGTTAATTAGCTTTGTGTGCACTAATGTTTGTGAGTCTTGAGTCCTGTGATGGTGAGTGACATATCACAGAAAAAATGATTATAATTGTTAGGAATATTTCTTCCATATTTTGGGGTGTGTGTGTGTGTGTGTAAATTAAACTAAAAGATCATGGACTTTTCCCACACACTTATGAAAGCTCCCTTATAGATGTATATGAGTATGTACATATGTATGTGTATGAATATGTGAATATTTATTTTATTTAGAGATTATGCATTGATTAAGGAAATGCATATAGATACTAGGTTGACGGGGGATGCACAGTGATATTTAATGTTAACTATCAACTTGGCTGTGTCATGATTCTCAGTGGTTTGGCAAACACAATGTAATCACTTTCTGTTTTTGTTTTTGTTTTTTTCTTTTTGCTTAGTTGATTATTTTTATTATGTAAATATTTTCTGTTTTATGATTTGATGTGAGCACTCAGGAAAGGGGAGTTTCTTTGGGGGTATGAGCTGCCTTCAGTACATGAATGGATATTCTTGCAAAACGTATTCTTTCTCTCAATATTGCTTACTTCTCATCATCTGCTTCTGCAACCATGTGAGCCAACAGAAACCTTCAGCCTGTCACCTATGCATGGACTTGGGACTTACCAGCCCCAACAATGAATGAACATCCCTCTAAAGTTTTCTTGGCTATAACCTTTGAGGGAACAGATTGCCAGATTTTTCATCTGGAAAGCCACTCCGGAGGTTCAAAGCACCAACCTTCATATGATTGAACGTTTAACCATTGGCACCAGTAGAGTTCCTTTGACATCTAGCCTTTAATATTCATTGTGCAACATGAAGATTTCCTACTAAATAATGTTCTCAAGTTTCCTCCTTTCTCCAGCCAGTCATTTCTGTGTAACAGGATTAAGAAAGGGGATGAGCTTAATTAGATGGAACTATTAAATTAAGGCTACAAATAATTGACAAAATAATCATAATGAGGTTGAATTAAAAAATTGGTTTGTGGCTTATATAAATTTGTCCCATGAGGAACACACTTCCTCTTTGGAAAGATATTTTGAGAAGGATTCAGGGGAAAAGTTCACGTCCATTCTTCCTCAAGTCACCGCCACAAGCACCAACAACGTCCATGAAGACCAGCACAAAGCTCAAGAGAGAGTTGCTGAAAAGTTTCTGCAAGGTCAGAAACACCAGCTGGACTGCCTGGGATCCTTCAGGGGAGAGCAGAAAAGGGAGAAGGAGAGAAACAGGTGGCAGCAAGAGAAGAGGCTCTGGACTTGGTCTGTAATCTCTCTGCTAGATTTCTCTCACAGTCATCTCCCTTCAAGTGAAGAATTTTTACATGGGGCTGCAAAAATTCATGAGAAGATGGAATTAAAGTTAATGGAATTTTCCCATGAACTGTTTGAAGCCTCTCGAACTCACTTGGTGTACATGATTTGTGTGTGTTTGTGTGTGTGTGTGAGTGTGTGTGTGTGTGTGTGGGTGTGATGTCAAGTTTGACACGTGATGACACATGCAATGTAGGCAGAAGCACAAGGCCAAGAAGGTGAAGGAGACTCTGAAAATCTAAGAGCAACCTGAACTAGAGAGACTGAGCAGAAGTCTCTGTTTTCTGTTTCCATGCACCAATTAATAAGAGAGTCAAAGGCAATATTTTTTTTTATGTTTCAAGGGGCAAGTCAGCCCCAGCTAACTCCCATCACTTTCATTTACAAGCATACCTCAGGATGTTGTGTGTTTGGCTCCTGACCACCCCAATGGAGCCGGTGTCCAGGTAAAGCAAGGCATACACATGTTGGTTTCCAAGTGCATTCTCTTTGTGATCGCACTCTGAAGGGATCCGTTGGATGTGCTTTGAACCGGTGGTTGAAATATGGTGAGAATTGTCCAAATGTGACCCAGACACACAAAGGGAGCACATGCTGTAAGATCCTGCTCAAAGCAAGGGGGTCAAAAACAAACCTACCTGAGGCATGCAATAAGGCAAAGCACGATCAGACAAGGTATGTCTGCATTTAAGGACTAGAAGTCATCACTGAGTTCATATAAGAGAGCAAAAATTCCATTCAGAACCGTGAGGGCTCTGCCTTCCTGACAAGATGCTGTCAGTCCCGTGCTGAGGCAGCACCTTCCTGGAAGGAAAGAGGGGCTCCAGGGTCCAGAAGAAACCAGGCAGCGAGCCACACAAAGTCCAAATTGAGGGTGTCCTTCCAATCAGGTAACTCTGCAAGACCCCAGGCTGGCATTTATCTAGAGAATAAACCAGAAAAGGTAAATCTGACCCTTCACAGAGCCTCTCTAAGTCAATACATAAGTAAGCCACTAAATAAAGCTTGATAGCTATTTTAAATCGATGAACTCCATAATCATTTGTTCATATCGATTACTTGGAAAATAAGGACCCTGACTCAAGGAATGTTCACGTCCCCTTTGGGTTAGTCACCATTTCCCCTGATGTTACAGAAAAAATAATCTGAGGTTCTTCCATTAATACAAAATTACTGTTATTACTCCATTTGTCCAGGAACTTAATGGATGCTATTCAATCCATGCCTCTCAGAAGAAAGAAAATAGGGCTCAGCCATGAACCAGAATGGGGAATGAGTAGAAAAAGTGACAATAGGGTACAAGGAAAATGATTCACGGGAGCACAAAAATGCACCTGGCTACCTCTACTGAGGATCCCAAATCTCATGTTCTTATAGAAAATAGGGACCAACATAAGAACTTATGATTATAAATATTGATTTATCTTTTCCCTAAGACATTTCATAGGTTAGAGATTAAGAGAACCTCGGAAATCCTTTGTCCTCAGTTGCACCCAATTTATTACATAATTTTGTGTGCTGATATGTGTACAAATTCTCATGCTCAAATAACCACAATTATTTTAGATGTTTATGTTTTTGCCTTTTCAGATTTAAAGTTGGAGACTTTCCAGGTCATAATTTGAAAATGCTGCTGATTGTGCTCCTCCTAATAATTTGTTCCCATGTTTCTATGAACCAGGACTCTGGTAAGGAAAAACAAACAAACAAACATGGAAATAATTAGTATTCCTAACTTTCATTGTGAAAAATAGATTGTGTGCGAGAGTCTTATTGTGCTGTTCTGTTTGGTTTGGGATTATTGGGCTGGTGGTGATGCCATTTCTTTTTTGATGTCACCTATGTTCCTCTGGAGGTCATTTGTTCCTGGGCATATTTCTGTGCTAACAGTAAATGGATGGAAAAAAATGTCATCCTGTTCTCAGTTTCAACCCCTTTAGGCTTTTTGGGAGAGTGAATGAAAAGTTCATCCCTTAAGATTAGGTTCCATCCTGGAAAATCTGGAATATCTCTTCCTAATCCATTTGTGCCCATTTGGTTAAATGCCCAGCATTTACGCCAATTTAAACTGGGTGTCTGTTTATTGTAAGGAAAGTGCATTCATCCAGGACAGAAATTAAATCTCAAGTTTCTACTCTGCTGTTTCGTGGCTTTTTATGTGCCTTAGATTTAAAGTCAAAATCGGGGCCCAGCCATTACAACCTTTATCACCTCATTATTCCATGTCCCGGGCTACCTATACTGGCTTTTACAGCTTCCTCAAAGACTTTGTTCTTGGCAACTAGTTTTCTAAACAGATCAATTAGGCTTTTCCTTGGAAAAGTCTTTTTTGTTGCCTCACTGAGGCTAATATTAAGCTTTTTTTTAAAAAAGAAGCAATGTTCTTCCTCCAGTTATTGCTTAATTCAGAGTCAGAAGTATCTGAAAATGCAGTTAGTGCTTGAGCCCAATGATTCACATTCTCATTCCATAGCTTTATGGAATGACTTCTAGAGACGTAACATTGAGCCTCGCACTAAATAAAACTTTAAAATTTCACAAAATTTTTGTTCATATATGAAAATCATACTTTCATGGAAACTAAAACCTTAATCCCTTTTCTAGTCCAAGACATATCAGTTTTCATCATAGCTGACATATGTGAGGATGCATTTACCAATTGTAATGTTCATTCTTATTATTTATCAAAAATGCTATAAACAACTTTAAAATAAAATAATGAAGGCAAACTCATATATTCAAGATGTTTAGACATTTTTAAACCTCCCTTTAATACCTTGAAATATAAAACTAATATATTTGCAAATTGATTAGACCATTGCTATTTTGCTTATATGACAGTCATAATGACAAGCTGTCTTTCAAATTTCACCTTTCAAACAAATTCAAAGCAATTTACTTCTCAATTAATTTTTTTCCTGTTGCCATAAATTGAGATAAAATTCTGAAAGCTAAAAAATGTACAACAGGAAATTCTCTACCAAAGATATAAATCCCTATGATTTTTTACCTCCCTGAATTTACCAATTAGCTGATTCTTTATGCAAGTTATGCTTCATTTTGTGATTAGTTCAAATGAGAGGGGTTATAATAAATGAATATATTCAAGAAATAAGTAATTCCTTATTCTTGGAGAATTTGCCATTTTGGGTGAGTAGCTCTATCCATTTGGAAAGGCATAAGGAAATAAAAGAATGTAGTGGGCATTAAATAAGGCAGTCACTTTTAAAGTTTGATTGTGTGTGTTTGCTATGATTTTGCAGGCCCTGAGTATGCAGATGTTGTTTTTCTGGTGGACAGTTCTGATCACCTGGGAGCAAAGTCCTTCCCACTTATGAAAGTGTTCATCAACAAAATGATCAGCAGTCTCCCCTTAGATGCTAACAAGTACCGGGTGGCCCTGGCCCAGTATAGCGACAAGCTGCACAATGAATTCCAACTAGACACCTTCAAGGGCAAGAACCCCATGTTGAACCACCTCAAGAAGAACTTGAAGTTCCTTGGCGGGCCCCTGCGGCTAGGAAACGCCCTTCAGGAGGCTCACAGGACCTATTTCTCGACACCCACAAATGGGAGAGACAAGAAGGAGTTTCCCCCCATTTTGGTGGTCCTGGTTTCTGCCAAGTCTGAGGATGACGTGGAAGAGGCTGCAAATGCCCTACGGAACGATGGCGTGCGAATTGTCCCTGTAGGGATGCAGCAAGCCTCAGAGGACGACCTGAAGGCCATGGCCACGTCTCAGTTTCATTTCCGTCTGCGGACCGTCAGAGACCTCAGCACGTTTTCCCAAAACATGACGCAGATCATCAAGGATGTAACTCAGTACAAGGAAGGAGTCGTTGATCCTGTCCCTGTAGAAGGTGGGCTTGTTGATGATGCTTGCCGGCAGTGTTGAGTCAGTTCTAGCTCAGAGACACCCTGTGTCCAGCCAAAGAGAATGCTACTGGGTCCTGCATCATTCCCACAATGGTTGCGCTCTTGGAGCCTGTGTTGTATCTTATTGTGAGTCGTCCATCTTATTGTGAGTCATCCTGCACTGCGTTGTCTTCTTTGTTAGCACGCTGTACCTTCTCCAGGGACTCGTTCTTCCTGGGAACATATCTAAAGCATGTGAGACAAGAATCTTGTCATCCCTACTTCTCAGGAACATTCTGGCTATTCTCCGAACAGAGATGTCTTTGCTCTTCCAGCATTCTATGGTTCACTCGATCTTCTTCACCAACACCACAATTCAGATGCATCAATTCCTCCCTGATCATTGACCAACTTTCCCACGTAGATGAGATGATTGGAAATACCATGGCTCGAGTCAGGACACTTTAGTCCCTTAGTGACCGCTTTCCTTTTTAATGCTTTGTAGAGTTCTTGGGGAGATTTGGTCATTGCAATGTGTCGTTTGATTTCCTGACAGCTGCTTGCATGAGCATTCATTGTGTGCCCAAGCAAACTGAAATCCTTGACTTCAACTTTTCCTAAATTTATTATGGTGTTTATTGGTTCAGTTATGAAGATTTTTGATTTCTTCACATAAAGGTGAAATCTGTACTGAATACTATGTTGTTTGATCTTCATTAGTAAGTGTTTCAAGTCCTCTTCAACTTCAACCTACAAGGTTGTATCATCTATATATCACAGTTTGTTAATGAGCCTTCCTCTAATCCTGGCATCCTGTTCTTTGTCATATAGTGCAGTTTCTCAGATTATTCACTCAGCACACAGATTAAATAAGTGTAGTGAAAGGATACAACCCTGACACGCACCTCTCCTGATTTTAAACCATCAGATATCCCCTGGGTCTGCGTGAATGACTCCCTCTTGATCGACCTATGTACAGCTTATAAACGTGTACAATTACATGTTCTGGAATCACCATTCCTCGCAACATTGTCCATAATTTGTTACAGTTCACGGGTCGAATGCCTTTGTGTAGTCAAGAAAACATCGTTCTAATAGTCTCTGCTTCCAGCCAAATTCTATCTGACAGCAGCAATGTTATTCTTCAGGCCACATCCTCTTCTGAATCCAGTTTGAATATCTGGCAGCTCACTGTCAAAGTACTGCTGCAACTGTTGTTGAGTTATGTGCAGCGAAAATTTACTTATGTGGATGTTAAATCTATTTTTTGGTAATTTCCACATTCTGTTGAATTATGTTTCTTTGAATGGACACCAACATGGCTCTCTTTCAGCTGGTTGGCCAGATAGCAGTCTTCCAAATTTCTTGGCATACACAAGCCAGTGCTCAAATGCTTCATTTATTGAAATATTTCAATTCCCAGAATCTTTTTTTTTTTTCACTTATGTCTTCAGTGCAGGCATTGAACTTCTTTCAATACCAACAATTCCTGGTCACATGCTACCTCTTGAAATAAGTTCTTTTAGGTACAGTGACTGTATACTCCTTCCATATTATTTTGATTCTTCTTATATCATTCAATATTTGGCCCACAGAATCCTTCAATATTTTACCTTGGAGCGTGGGTTTTCTTTCAGTTGTTCGGCTTGAGGAAGGCTGAGCTTTTGGTTTCCTCACACCACGTCTTAGCATATTTCGTTATAATGCTACATCTTCTCCAACTGCCCTTTGACATTTTCTGTTCAGTTCTTTCAAGTCATCATCTCTTCCAGGAGCTTTAGCTCCTGTACATAAAAGCAAGTTTCAGAACCTCTTCTGACATCACGCAGGTCTTTTCTTTCTGTCCTGTCTTTTGAATGATCTCTTGCTTTCTTCGTGTACAATGTCTTCATGTCATCCCACAACTCCTCTGGCTTTCATCACTAGTTTTCAATGTGTCAAATCTATTCTCGAGATGAACTCTAAATTGAGGTTGTTTGTGCTCTAGGTCAAATTTTGGCTCTCGTGGACCTGCCTTACTTTTATTCTGCTTCAATCTAAAGTTTCATAGGAGCAATAGAGACCTGTTTCACGTTCAGCCCCTGACCTTGTTTTGGATGATTTACAAGCTTTCCTTCCTCTATTTCCACAGATCTAGTCGACCTGATTCCTGTGTATTAAATCTGGTGACTTCCATATGAATAGACACTATTTAGGTGGTTTCAAAAAGGTATTCCCAATGAGAAGTAATTGATCTTGCAAAATTCCATCCTGCAATCTCCAGTGTCATTTCTAGCACCAAGGTCATATTTTCCAATGACTGCCCCTTCCTCTTTGTTTCCAACTTCTTCATTGCAATCACTAGTGATTTTTAATTTATCATGTTTGATCCATTTAAGACTGAAGATGTTGGTAGAATTAGTTAATTTCTTCACCAGTGGCTGTAGTCGCTGGTACATAAATCTGGACAATTGTGCTATGACCTGGTCTTTCTTGTAGTCATAGGGCTATTATCCTATCACTGAGAGTGTTGACCTTCGAGACAGATCTTGACATTTTCTTTTAAATGTTCTTTTTTTTAATCGTTATATTAGGGTCTCATACAACTCTTATCACAATCCATACAGACATCAATTGTGTAAAGCACATTTGTACATTCATTACCCTCATCATTCTCAAAACATTTGCTCTCCACCTAAGCCCCTGGCATGAGTTCCTCATTCTTTTAAATGTTCTTGATGCAAGAGATGCCATTGTTCATCATTGGTCGTTTGCAGCATAGTAAACCATATGATTGTCCTGCTCAAAGTGGCCCAGGTCAGCTCACCAATGCCTTCTCTAAGGACCGTGATGCGCCATTTCATTTCAAGCACTCCCAATATCCCTAGATTCATATTTCATTCATTCCACAGTCTGCCCATTAATGGATGCTTGCAGCTGTTTCTTCTCCACTTGAGTCACACCCCAAGACTAGATGAAGGTCCTGAAGCTTCATCTAGCTCATCCACATTGACGCTGGAGGATGCAAGTCTTCCTGAGTTGTATTTTCTTAGTGATTCAAAGATGAAAGGACTTACCATTCAGCACTCTATCAGACTCTGTTCTGCTGCTAATCATATGGTTTTTGGTGGATAATTTTTCATAAGTGGTTTACATCTTTCTTCTTCCTAATATGTCTTAGTCTGTGGAAAACTTCTTCACCCTGGGTGACCCTGCTGGCATGTGAAATACCAGAGACATTGCTTGCAGAAACATAGCAACATATTGACAGATGGGTGGTGGAGGTGACCTTAGATAGAATGTAGGAAAGATGACAAAGCACTTTTGAAAAGTCAGCATAAGGAGAGAATTGAAACTCTAGGAACATCCCTTTTCCCGTGCTGAATTATCAGAAAGTTAAATAGCTATGTTCAGGAAGGAGCAACAATCGTGGCTATTTTATACCTCATGAGCCCAAGCCTTGATCCGCCACCTATAGTGTGTTCCCACTGTGCACTGGGCCCAAGTTTTGTTTGTTTGTTTGTTTGTTTATAATCCAGGGCCACCTTCTCCCTGCCACCGAGCTAACATCTGAGCCACCTTCCTGGGTTTTAGCTGCTTGGACATTTCATTATAGGTAAATTAAAAAGGCAAAGTTGCAACTAATGAAACGCTTGACTCCTGACACACCTGACTTAATCATAGAACCTGAGCTCTGGACACGACTTGGGATGGTCCAAAGCCCTATTGTCCAGAGAGGACAGCAGGGGGACATTTGAAGTCAGAGTTGGGTCAGGTCTTCTGAGTCCTGACCCCAAGGAGTTTCTGTACCACATTACCTGGCTTCCAACTACTCTGTTTGGAATTAACATCCTAGGTTCTGTTCCACTTCCAAATGGTGGTGTTTGTCTGTCCTCTTGCCCTTCTCTAATAACAAGAAGAGCCACGAGTTTGTGAGCATCATCCAGGCAAGGAACAGGAAGCTGCCAGCAAAAACCAATGCGTTCCCAGTGTACACGCCCCAATCTTTAGTAGAGGATGCTCGCCTTAGTTCGAGTTGAATTAAATGACACATGAAGTTATCTATTCATAGAAACCTTCCAGGTGGAGCAAATAGTTTGCACTGGACTAGTCGATGGTCCAGACTCACCCGGAACGACTGCAGAGAAAGACCTGGAAAGGATTGCTCCCAGAACTCCCCTTCTCTCCTCCTCTGCTGCCACGAGGGAGGGTATCAGACGAGGAACCCTGTGGAGCAGTGCTACTCTATATCCAAAGGCAGGGGCGGACCCCAGGCCCTCTTGATCGCAGACTTGTCATCGCCGCTTTGTAGGCCCCCTTCTTTCGTTAAGGGTAGAGTGCTCCTCCTGCCTTCTAATGCGCCTCGGGTTCACACTGTGCGTCTTCTTTTCTTGCCCGCACAGTTTGCCAAGGCCCCTCTGTAGCCGATGTGGTGTTCCTGTTGGATGTGGCCGTGAACGGCAGCCTGGAGGACTTTGACTATCTCAAAGACTTTCTGGAAGAGAGCGTGGCGGCCCTGGACATCAAGGAGCAGTGCACGCGGGTTGGCCTTGTGGCCTACAGCAACGAGACAACGGTGATCAGCTCCCTGAGAGCAGGCACCAATAAGTCAGAGGTTCTCCAGCACATCCAGAACCTCTCTCCCCAGACGGGGCAGGCCTACAGCGGAGCTGCCATGAAGACGTTAAGGAAGGAAGTGTTCAGCGTACAGAAGGGCAGTCGGAAGAACCAGGGGGTGCCTCAGATTGCCGTGCTGGTGACCCATCGACCGTCGGAAGACAACGTGACAGACGCAGCCGTGAACCTCCGACGCGAGGGCGTGACCATCTTCACCATGGGCGTCGAGGGGGCCAGCGACACCGAGTTGGAAAAGATAGCCTCTCACCCCGCTGAGCTGTACTTCTCCAAGCTGAAAACCTTCTCCGACCTGGCCGCCCACAACCAGACGCTTCTGAAGAAGCTGCGCAATCAAATAACGCACACGGTCTCCGTGCTCTCGGAGAGGACAGTGTCTCTGAAATCCGGTAAGGCCTTTTACTGGGAGAAAGATGGAAGATCTGAAAAAATCCCCCCTCGCCCCCTCATTTCTTTGGCTTTCAGGTTTTACATATACAAAGGGGTGAAGGGATGTGATCTGGGTGGGGAAATGAATCTCTGGTTTTTGACTTTAGTTTGATAATACAATGTGTAATTGGGGGAGGAATATGCATCTTATGGGTTGTAATAGAGATAAGGGATTTCACTTTTTCACTTCCAAATTTGGGAGGCTCTGATTTATCATTCCTTACAAATGCCTCCAAGAAGATCCTAGTATGGTAACTTCTTTCTTCACCTTTTTTTTTTCTGTTTCTTTTTCTCCTTTGCCTCTCATGCTCCCCACGTTCCCTTGTTTTTTGGGGGCAATTTTCGCTCTCTCTCTCTTTTCTTCTTTATTTATCTGCAAATTTCAATTTGCAGGATAAATGGGAAGCATGATTTAGATAGGAACACTGGTGGCACAGTGGTTAAAGCCCTTCACTGCTTAAGTTCAAATCCACTCTAGGGAAGGAGGCAGTGGCAATCTGTTTCCTTAAAGATTTACAGCCTTAGAAACCCTACGCGACCATTCTACTCTGCCCTGCTGGGTTGTTCTGAATCTGTACCAACTCCATGGGCAAGGGGTCATGATTTGTTCTGAGTCTATGGAAATGAAAAAATCCATCCCAGTATCTGAGCATTTAGAGAGAGATAGACAGCAAACGATTTTAATTATTTTGATATATTTCAGATAGACACAAATTCTACAAACGTATTTATATGTGTGTATATATCAGGAGCCCTGGTGTTGCTGTGATTTAAACACTGGGTTGCTAACTTCAAGATCCACTTCCATAAACATTTATAGTCTCAGAAGCCCCATACAGGGTGCTATGAGTTGAAATTGACTAAATGGCAGTAGGCTTTTTGTTTTGTTTGAATGCATTCTTTGACAAACATGTATAACATGTGTCCTATAAAATCATCATTGCTCCTACATCCATGCAGCCATTGAAAATGTCCCTGGTTTACTTTTGTGACGACACGAATGAGGAATAAGTCATTTGTTCAAGAAATAAACCTCACAAGACCATAAAGTTCCGTTAAATGCCCTTCACAACACACCTCTTGATGTTTTTTGCTAAACAAGTATTTATGAATGAGAGCAGTGATGTTTAAACATTGTACATTTTCCTTTCTAGCATTTTGAGTATATACAGATTTAGCATCATGCTTGACAGAGAACTATTCCAATAGTATAAAAGTGTCAGACAAGATGAATTTGTCCCAACAAATATATAGATCCTCAACTTTAAGCCTGTCACTTATGCCTAGAAATTACTCCTATCTTTCTGGAGATATCCCTACTTGTTGTTCTTCCTGTCTGCTCCCATGCCTTCTCCACACTTGCCCAAGTGCCAGACTCTGCATTTTGTTCGATTTTAGGTTGCGTGGACACAGAGGAAGCTGACATCTATCTGCTCATTGATGGCTCAGGGAGCACCGAGGTCGCGGAGTTCCAGGAAATGAAGACCTTCCTGTCAGAGGTTGTGGGGATGTTCAACATCGCCCCCAACAAAGTACGGGTCGGAGCGGTGCAGTATGCAGACACCTGGGACTTGGAATTTGAGATTAATAAATACTCAAACAAACACGACGTGGGCAAAGCCATTGAGAACATTAGGCAGATGGGTGGGGATACACACACAGGCGCGGCCTTGAATTTCACTCTGAAGCTGTTGCAAAAGGCAAGGAAGCAGCGAGGAAGCAAGGTGCCCAGTCACCTTATTGTCCTGACAAATGGTAGGTCCAAAGACAGCATCGTGGAGCCGGCGAACAGACTGCGAGAGGAGCACGTCCACATTCACGCCATTGGGGTCAAGGGGGCCAACCAAAGGCAGCTGCGTGACATTGCCGGCGAGGAAAAGAGGGTGTACTATGTGCATGACTTTGACTCTTTGAAAGACATCAGAAACCAAGTTGTGCAAGAAATCTGTACTGAAGAAGGTAAGAGAAATGGTTTTTGCCTTGTGACTTGCTCACACCTGCCCAGCGCTGTTTTAGAGAAATAATAGCCCGCTGTAAGTGGAGATCTGTGGACCTTAGTAATTGTACTTGCTCCCCTGCACAATATAAAGGGCTCTTGATAGCGTGGCTGATAGTTGGGGTTCCCTTACTAAGAACTTCTCCCCACAAATCCCTGCTCAGATTGATGCATGGGCAAAATGATCGGATAATTTTAGGCTTGAGGGGTACTCCAGGTTTATTTAAATCATTTAAAATACAATTTGTATGAAGTCTTCTAGAGCTATATCCAGAGTGTGTGACCGAGGTGATTTTTACCCTGAGGGGACATTTGACAATGTCCAGAGATACTTGCCATTGCTGTCTTGATGGCAGTGGCTGTAGCATTAAGCGGCTTAACCTTCTACAATATGCTACAATGCACAGAACAGCCTGCCCACGATAGAAGAATTCCCTGACACCAAACAACAATCATGCAAAAGCGAAGAAACCTTGAGTTGTCAATTCAAGCGAATCTCTCAGGAACAAATACGATTTTCTCACTTTGATGGCCTCCAATGCTTTATTTACCTGCTAACAATCCTGGCCACACACACTTCCTTTACGAATTAGACTCACCTGTGTTAGTGCTTTGCCTGCTCGCTCCTTTTAGACATGACACTGACCCGAGTAAATATCCCTGCTGTTCTTCCGCAGCCTGTAAGGAGATGCAAGCCGACATCATGTTTCTGGTGGACAGTTCTGGCAGCATAGGGCTTGCGAACTTTGGCAAAATGAAGACGTTTATGAAAAGCCTGGTGAGCAAATCTCAGATCGGCCCCGACCGGGTGCAAATCGGTGTTGTCCAGTTCAGCGACACCAACAAGGAGGAGTTTCCGCTGAACAAATTCACAACCCCAAGGGAAATCACAGACGCGATCGACCGCATGCCACACATCGGAGAAACCACGATGACTGGGAGCGCCTTGTCCTTTGTGTCCCAGTATTTCAGCCCCAACCGGGGGGCCCGGCCCAACGTCAGGAAGTTTCTCATCCTCATCACTGACGGTGAGGCTCATGACGCAGTAAAGGATCCTGCCGCAGCACTTCGGCAAGCAGGCACCATTATCTACTCCGTGGGGGTATTCGGCTCCAACGTTACCCAGCTGGAGGAGATCAGCGGGCGGCCGGAGATGGTTTTCTATGTTGAGAACTTTGACATTCTAAAGCGCATTGAAGATGACCTTGTTTTCGGGATATGCAGCCCTCGAGAAGGTAGGTGTGGGGTCATTCACTAGAGTCATGAGCCAAACACCAGATGCCGATGTTACTCACTGTTTCATGAATGGGTAGACTACTACTTGAACATCAAACACATCTATTGAGAAATTATCCTGGGGCACTTAACCTGCATGTAAAAGGCATCTTTCCTAAGCAGAGCTGTCAGCTCGCCTAATGGGAAGGAACAATCTGGGGACACGTAGAGCCTTCTCCATCTGTATCCACATAGCATTGGGGTGAGCAATTCTCCATTTAATAATAGGGGTATCATCCTTGGACTTAGACCAGGTTCCCTGGAAGCACAAGGTCAGTCTGGGCTTGTTTAGGGATATGATTTGCTGAGAAAGAGTTCTCAGATGGGATAAGGAACTTGGGAAAGGTAGGAGCTCAGCAAGGAGGTGGTTTGAGCTGGAGACTGGCTTGAGCCTCATCCCTTGGGGAGTTGTAGGAATGGAATCACACCACAGACTTGGCACCTCGTGGAAGAAAGAGAACCAGCCTTTTGTACCGTGTGCATCACGGGCTACCTGTGAGTTGCTGAGCTCAGGAATAGTGGCACGTAACCTCCTGCCCAAGGTAGCTTGAGTTTGGCCCAGCCTTCACAACAGAAGTATTTTACAGTTTGAAGGAAAGGCATCTTTATGTAAAATAAGAGAATATTTTAGAAAACCCTTGGGTATTCATTAAATCCTATAAAGGAGGGATTCAGTACAGAAAGATGAGTAATGGATGCTTCAAGGGAAGTTCATGGCATAATCTGCACCCTTTTCCCATGAACTTTGGAGAAATAGAAGCAATAAAACAAGTACAAGTTCAGCAAATACAAGGGACCGATTCAGAATCTGATCCCCAAGGTTTGACGGCAGAGGTGTTCTGAAAAGTGACCATGCAAGAGACAGATCTTAATGAACTTTCAAGGGAGAGAAGAGCATTGTTACTCAGATTATGTTCAGCTCACACCAGAAACCTTTGAGATCATGGTCAGCATTTTGAGAGTAGAGTGTGCTTGGTTGCTATTCCCTGGTAATACACCCCAGGACAAGTCTGAACCCCTAGAATGGTCCCAACCCTGAGTCCCCTGAATTATCCATCCAGGGTTTGCAGGACATCGGAAGGTCCAGAGGTATTGCTTCTCTCTTATTGGAACCAGCCTGGAATAAGGCTTTGCTTTATGGTTCCTTTGATGGGGCCTACAGCCAGTGGGGCAGACTACATTGTGTATGGGGTTTTGAACAGCCTTACCACCTAGTCAGCAAGAGGTTGGCAATGAAAGAATATTTGATGAATCTCTGGGGTGTGGGGGGTGCTCCTTAGGGTCCCACTTCTCAGGAATGAATGAGTCAATATTTGAAACATGCCTCTCTAAGACCCATAGAGAGAATGTGGGATTCAAGGTCTAAATAACTACCCATCTTATGACTCTAGTTCTCTAGAACAAATGACATAAAGCTTGGAACACTGTGGCCTTTGGATGCAACAAGGCAACAATAGGAATTGGGTCTTTTCTGCTTCACTGTTCCATGTCCTTGGTCCAGGGTTAAGAAAGTGCTAAGAGCGTCATGCTCAGATAACTTAGTTGGTCCAGGTGAGAAAGAGGCTTAGGTCTATGATAAGGTCTAAAAATGAAAATAGATAATGTTTCAAGAAAACCAAAAAATGAGAAAACATAACATTGAAAAGTCAGCCATCCTAGAATCACGAACAGCTATCGTGTTGTCAAATTCATTTCTTTCAAGCTTTTCCCCCAAGATGTATCTCAATAATATCATGACCCCTGTGGCTTAAAAGAGAGCGAGAGAGAGAAATGTGTATAAATGAAAGCGCATGTTGAAGTATCCATTTACTGATACAAAAAAATTCCCCAGAATTGTGCATGCTTATTTTTTTCCATTCTAAAAGTGCTTGATGTTTTTATTCCTGGTGACCCTGATGCCCCACTGCAGTGGGTTTCGTATCTGCCTTATCCTACAAGGTCACCTCATTGAGGGTTACTATGTAGCGTCGGTCCGATTGGATATATCCTGTCTTGATTATGTAGGAAATCAACATTTTAATGTAGAGCATGATCTCATGAAGATAATTTTTTTAATCATTTTGTTGGGAGCGCATACAACACTTAGTACAATCCATACATGTATCCATCATGTCAAGCACATTTGCACATTTGTTGCCATCATCAATCTTAAAACATCTGCTTTCCACTTGAGCCCCTGGCATCAGCTCCTCATTTCCCCCCTCCCCATTCCCCCTCCCTCATGAACCCTTGATAATTTACAAGTCATTATCATTTTGTCATATCTTACACTGTCCAACGTCTCCCTTCACCCACGTTGTCTGACCTCCAGAGAGGAGGTTATATGTAGATCCTTGCAAATGGTTCCCCCTTTCCACCCCACCTTCCCTCCATCCTCCCGGTATCAGTACTCTCACCATTGGTCCTGAGGGGTTCATCTGTCCTGGATTCCCTTGTTTCCAGTTCGTATCTGTACCAGTGTACATCCTCTGGTCTAGCTGGATTTGTAATGTAGAATTGGGATCATGATAGTTAGGGATGGAAGCATTTAAAAACTAGAGGAATGTTGTATGTTTCATCGTTGCTACACTGCACCCTGAATGGCTTAACTCCTCCCCACGACCCTTCTGTAAGGGGATGTCCAATTGCCCACCAATAGCCTCTGGGTCCCCACTCTGCACTGCCCCTCATTCACAATGATGTGATTTTTGTTCCTTGATGCTTGATACCTGATCCCTTCAACACCTTGTGATCACACAGGCTGGTGTGCTTCTTCTATGTGGGCTTTGATGCTTCTGTGACCCCTGACGTTATATTCCCTAATAGCCAAGCACCATCAGCCTTCTTCAATACACTTGCCCATGCCCCTATTTGATGAAGAGAATTTTTTAGGGAAATTTTAAGACCTCCCATGGAAACTGTGGGGGAGGGGAGATGGTATATGGGAACTTTCTGCACTTGCTGTGTAATTTTTCTGTGCACCCAAAACTGCTTTAAAATTAGAAGGGTCTGCTTGCTGTTTGAGTTTCTCATGATACCCAAAGTCAACTTCATATGGTTTTCCTTTCTCTTTTAGAATGCAAGCGGATTGAAGTTCTAGATGTTGTGTTTGTGATCGATAGCTCTGGCAGCATTGACCATGATGAATACAACATCATGAAGGACTTTATGATCGGCTTGGTGAAAAAAGCTGATGTTGGCAAGAATCGAGTCCGGTTTGGTGCTCTGAAGTACGCTGATAACCCAGAGCTGTTGTTTTATCTCGATACCCTTAACACCAAAGGGGATGTGATTTCCATGCTCCAGAATGACCAGCCCATAGGGGGCAACACTTACACCTCCAAAGCACTCGGCTTCTCTGACCACATGTTCACGGAAGTCCATGGCAGCCGCCTACACCAGGGGGTGCCCCAGGTCCTCATTGTGATCACTGATGGGGAATCCCATGATGCCGATAGACTCAATGCCACGGCAAGGGCCTTGCGGGACAAGGGCATTCTTGTCCTGGCTGTGGGGATTGCTGGTGCCAATCCCGTGGAGCTGTTAGCCATGGCCGGGTCAAGTGACAAGTACTACTTTGTCGAGACTTTTGGAGACCTGAAGGGGATATTTTCAGATGTGTCAGCCAGTGTCTGTAACTCTTCAAAAGTAGGTAAGGTTTGTCCATTAAGATTGTCCTAATATGAGCAGAGGGTCAAATGGGGGAGAAATCAAGGTAACAGCTCGCGGGAGCAATTCTCCAGAGAAGAAAGGGAAGCCCTAATTGTTTGGTGGGACTTTCCACAATGACAGAATCTCAGGGCTGGAAAGACCGCATGAACTTTCAATTTGGCCTCCTCCCCAAGGAGAAAATACTTTTCGATATCCCTACTCACTTCTGCCTAAACTCCCACACTGCTGGGGAATTTACCACTCTTGATTAACTTCTTTTCTTAGAGCATGAATTCACTTGCATGCCATTTCCACCCACGAATTATTCTTCCTGCTCTTTACAGAGGAAGTCAAATTCTTCTTCTTGTTTAAAAAATCATTTTATTGGGGACTCTTACAGCTCTTATCACAACACATACATCCAATCAATCATATT